>NC_142503.1:2110000-2278750 GCF_057876585.1 Rhinolophus sinicus
TTGTCCCGTCCAGAGAGAGCGAAGGGAGTCCGCACACGCTGACTTACTCGGTATCCTTACAATGCCAGCATCTGTTTTGTACTTTGGGGGTCAAAACACGTTCACCTTGACGATTTGCTTGTATCCCCACAGCGTGGCTGAGATACTGAGCAGGTGTCAGTCATGTGTAGGGGACAGGGGCCCTCGGGCCTTGGATGACGTGCTTCGCTCAGAGCCCAGCCCGCGCCCCCTCGGGCCTCCTTGGGTTTGTTCTGTTTTGTTTGATCCAGTCCTCATTTCAATACTAATTTATATTTAGATACAAAGCTTGGAGAGAATAGGGAGAGGAAAATACTTAGTACAAACACAAGAGGAATGGAATCCTTGTTGTTTTAGAAAGAAAGTTGCGCAGGCGTGAAAGGGTTGCAGGTGAGAAGAGCGTCTGGTTCCCTGCGCTTAGCTCCCAGCTACCCGGAGGCGGGAGGCGCCCCCACACCGGCCGGTCTCCGCGGAACCCCCCCGCTGAGCTCGGGGTTGCAGCGCCCTGAGCCAAAGACAGGCGGTGTTTGAAAAGGGGTCCAGGAAGGGACGTTCCGCCCAGGCGGTCGGTGTTCGCTGAGCAGACGGGAGAAGAGCGAAGACGGTGCGGAAGCACCGTGAGGGAAGGCTTTGCTGCTCACCTGCGGAGCGTGAGCAAGAGGAGGAAAGCTGCGCTGGGGAAAAAAGACAGGAAAGAGCAAAATACAAGAAAGAAAAGGAAGAGTGAGAAGAGCCAGAGTGATTCTTGGCTTTCCAAAGGAGCAGTCCATTTTAAGGTGCAGGTGTGTTACAGGTGAGAGGGCACCTGCCGATCACACAATCAATCAGCTGGCCAACAAATATGGGAGAGGCGCAAGGCCGGTCGGCAGCCTCGAGGGCGGGAAGAAGGACTCCTGAGGCTGCACAGCTAAGCTGGGGCAGACCTCTGTAAGGCCCGCATCCGGCCTCAATCAAGTGGGCAGTGGGCAGTAATCAATTGTCCATCAAGTGATCTATCACTAATCGGTCAGCAGACATGGATCTGTGTTTTTAGCACGAGGACACTCATGTTGTAAGTTTCTTGTGAGGTCAAGAACCCACAAATCTTGAACCACTTCCTTCATGAGCTGGAAAGAAAAATGAACCAGATGGCACCCCTGCGACACAAGACCAAGTGAAAAAAACAAAAACAAAAAAGAGACCGGATGCAAGAATGGATGGGTATTGGTTGACTATGAGTGCGATGCTGCCACCTGGAACATCTGAACACGTCCTGAGCTGGGGGTCAGATGCTGGTTTTTTGATCTGGACCCTGGTTGGTCAAACTCTGGGAAGGCTTTTGATTTGGTGCTTTATCTCTTCTTCTAAATAGTGAGAGTCTGCACTCGCTTCTGGATAAAGAGTTTGCAAGACCTCTGATGCCCCCAAATTCTTCATGGGTGGCTTTCCTCTTTCTCACAAGGCTTAAGTTCTTAGGTTCTTGAAATTCTATGTTAAAATGCCCCCTATATAATTCTACCAGGTAGATAGTTAAAAATCACAAATGGAAAAGTTGATTTGTGTAGAGGCCAGAGGTCTCCACTCAGAAATTACCTCTTCTGTTGTAAATTGTGTCTCTTTGACTCCTGAGATTAGACCAAGGTCCAAATTCTGGGCTCTCTTCTTCAGGTGGGTAAGGTTGCAAGGACCCTGACGCGTATGGTCCTGTATCAAAAACTGTGTCCCGCGCTAGTCCTCTTAGTAATGATGCATGGGACGTGCTCATTAGAACTGTTTCCCCAAGGGGAGGCAGGATCCCGAGGCCGCGGCCCCTCAGCCTCGTTCCCCACGCCCTCTCGTCGCTTCCTCTTCCTCAGCTGTGCTCATCACAGATGCCTGGTGAGGAAGGAGGAAGAGGAAGACGTGGCCCAGAGCAGCCAAAGGACTGGGACCCTTGAATCACAAGGCCCCTCCCTTGGTTCTCACGTAGGCTCAATCTCATCCTCGCCCCTTTAGTGTCTCCCGTGTAAAAGAGTAATAGAGAAAAAAACGAGCGAAATATACTCTGGGGAAAAAGGGTACAGGTGTGTACATTCCATCCCTCTTCCACAGTTTCTGAGTATTCATTATCACAGAATTTGTACAACAGAAAGGAAAACGCCCACAACAACGCAGGACATGACGGACAGCCACCGGCGAATTCGTGTCTGCGCTCGGGGATGGATACTTAGAATATAAATAGAATAGGAAAGTCCATTAGAATAATTTACTATTCGCCATGAATTATAAATGACATGATGTACTATTCATACATGTCTAATTTAAACTTAAAATTTAGCCCTGTAAATTGGTTATTGAATGATAACGGCGGTGCCATTTTTCTTGGGGCTGGCGGCGGGTTCTGACTGGGCTTTAACCCCTTGTTTTGTTGTTCAGAGCTGGTGAGTGAGCCCCTGTGCCCCGCGGCCCCTGACAGCCCAGAGCTCGCAGCCGCTGTCAGGCCTGGTGGGGGATGGCCCAGGCCAGATCCGTCCATGTTTCCTCCTGAATCCAAATTAGTCTCGCAGCTGGAGAGGCATCAGTGGCTGATAATGGCCTCACAACCTCCAGCACTAACAGATATGACCTGGGCGGCAGTGACAGGAATGCAAAATGCAGCGTCCACGCAACCGGCGTGCTGGGCCGGTCGCTCACGCTGCCTCGGGAGCTGGAGCCACCTCCACGAGGGAAGTGTCCTAGAATGAACAGAAGGCCAGTCGGTCTGTGTCTGGTTGCACAACACCATCTTTGAAGCACGATAGCCAGTTGTCCTCCAGCCCCCAAGAAAACACGTATGTTTTTAGGATGCTGAAATGGTAGTGAACTTGGCCATTTAGGCGGCTCATTAAAGGAGGAAGTGGGCGTTTGGTCGTCCCTCCTTGCGGTTCTGTATCCAACTGCCTGGTCCGTGTGCCCCTCAGACACCTGAGTAAAGAGGCCGCGGGAGGTCTGAGTACTTGGCCAACCCTGAGCCGTCCTCCATCTACCACTGAAGACCAGATGGCATTTTCCTTATGTGTTGTTTCTGTAAAGGGCTTCTTTACCCAAAGTTTCCACGTTCATGCTTGCTCAGATCTCACTTAGTGAACATTCACTGGGTGTCTACCAAGTGCATGGGGACCCATGACAAACTCTCATCCCCTCGCCACAGAATGATACAGGACGCTGCCATGTAGCTAGTGCCAGGCAGAGGGATGCACTGAAACGATGTGGCTGGATGACACACGGCACTGCCCCGGGCCCGGGAAGGTCGTCTGCTCTGGGTTCAGATACACTTCACCTCCTCGTAGGAAAAGTCTTTCGGTTGCTTCACCTTTACAAGACAGCAACAGACATCATTGCCTCAAACAAATAAATTAACAGAATACTCCAGTTGCATGTGGAACATCCGGTCACTGAGATTAGAGCCATGAATCTGGAAAAGGCTCCTGTGTGTCTGATCCCTCACAGCCGTGTCTGTGCTGCCAACCTGTGACCCGCCCAGCACAGGGCCGAACCACTGACCTCTAGACTCCAGATAATGCACAGCACAGAACAGCTCTTAAAAAGGGGAACTTCTAGTGACTGAGAAGTGACATCTAACGCTTGACAAAGGGTAGTGCTTTGGAAAATGTAAAACAATCAGAGAACAAGTTAATTGTGCTTTTGCATATATTTCTATTTTCAAAGGCAACTCTAATGGTTTCTACATGGAGTACTGATATTTGCACATAAAAGATTACAATTTTAACTTCATCATGAAAACACACAAATGCAAAATATACTGATGCAATGAAACACATTTTATTCACAAAGAGCAGACAGCCACAGTGTCCGTGCTGTGCCACACCAGGCCTGGGGAACAGGGGTGCAAAGACAGGGACGAGACAAGGCCTGCGGATGCTGCTGTCTGACGTGGACAGGCCGGTGGCACGTGGTGGGGCCCCATGACCAACATTAAGTTATCGAACTGCCCCCAAGAGGCCAGCAGCCCACTCACAGAGGGAAGCTCCAATTTCTCAAGTATCGCAGGATATTCAACAGTGATCGCACCTCCATACTGGGATTTCATAAATGAAAGGTGGGCCCCAAATTCCGGTTAAGTGTTGGGGGGCAGGTGTGGGCAGCAGTCTGGAGGAGCCCCCTGATTCTTCTCCGCCACTCTGGTTCTGAAGTGAGAACAGCCAAGGGAGATAAATTGAGAACGCTGCATTAAATAAACACTCCACACCTGCACACACACTCACAGATGTGCATACACATACATTCATGCATGCACACAGATGTACAAATGTACGCACACACCCATGCAATAACACTCATACACATGCACACACTTACATGAGTGTACACACATGCACACATGTTCTACCACTTTGTGCACACAGTCACATGTGGGTGCCTTTACATTCACACACATGTGCACATCCACACACACGTGCATGTGTTTGCACACTCACGTGTCTGCACACACAGGCATGCACAGGTTGGCACATACACATGAACACATACCAACATGCGCATGTATACACATGTGTGCACGTATGCGTGCACGTGCACAGACCTGTGTACACTCACACCTACATGTACACATACACATGTGTGCACACACTCTCTTACTCACACAGGAGGAGGGGACCTGCCAGTGCACCAGCCTCCTCCTGTCACACCCCAAAGTCCAGTCACAAAGGACAGAGATGAATTTTCTTTTCAGTTTTGCATTTTTGAAAGGTAACGACTTCTCACTGAGTTGAATTCACCTGACACTAATCACACCACACGTGTCCTCCAGCTCCATGCGGGACGCTGGGGACCCTCCGCCGGCCGGGTTCCACCAGGACAAGCGCACAGCCGGCCCAGGCAGCAGTGGCTGTGATGCCAGGGGTGTGACAGAGGTGCCCGGTGTGAAGGCCCCAGTAAGCCCCATGGTCCCCAGGCCTGTTTCAATGTTCTAATGACATTTGACATTCCCAATGGCCGGGAGGGCACACCCACCCCATGTCTAAAATCAGGGTGATGCTCCTGACTCACGAGCCAGAGAAATACTGGGCGGTGTGAGCTCCCGTGTGCTTCACTGCCAGCCGCGAGCACCCTGGGGAGAACTGCCAGTGCCTGGCAGCTTCACCACTGACCTCTCCACCCCCTGAGCTTGCCACCCAGTGAAGGGGAACGTGTGTCCTATGCTTGGATGGACCAAAGAGTCACTTTGAGGGTCCACCTTCCAGTTATGTGGAAGGTACCCCCCTGACTCAGGAACAGCACCTGGGTGCCATCGAGGTGAGGGTTCGGGACCGTAGGTGCTCTCACCTGCGAGCATCAGTGTGTTCCTGGGCTCAGGTGCTGGATGGCCCCAGGACTGGGCAGTATCTGCAGGAAGAGCCAGGTCCTGTGTGCACGTGTGTGTGCGTGTGTGCATATGTGCAGACAGACGCCGCTGTCCTGCTGAGCCCACGGGAACCTCTCCTAGTCGACGGTGAGGATCCCGGAAAGGGAGTCCTCTGGATGAAGCAGTAAATTGCCTCCTGACAGTCGGAGCACAGTGTTATCTTGCTTTCCCCAAAGTCAAAAAAGGAGAACCTTCCAGTGTGGAGGGAGCTAAGACAGGACCCTCTTCCCTAGCCTACAGAGAAAGAGCACCCAGACGTCATGGCAAAGGACCGCCAGGCCCGTTGTGGGGGCGGCTGGTCCAACAAGGCTGGCCGGGCTGGGCTGGGCTCATCCCCGAGGAGTTTGAAACAGGTCTAGGAGGAAAATCGAGGCTTGCCGGTTGGAGAAAGAGAAAGGCAATCGAAGGAGGAAACAGGCTCTTCCAGGAACCCAGCTACACGCACACGTGCAAGCACGTGTCTTCTGAAAAGCCCTCCGATCACGCGTCTCCCTGGGCCCTCGGCGCCGTCCTCCTGCGCCCTGCTCAGCCTCGCCTCTGTGCCGCCAGGCCTCCCCCGCCTAACACACATCTCAGTGGATTTTAAAAGCCAAAAAATAGATGCTTGAAAATCCTACTACAGAAACAGGATTGATTGTGCGGAGAAGGCTTTTGAAAAAGAGGAGAGCTGTAGTTCAGAAATAAAGTCTTTTAGAGGTTTAAAAAAAACACAAAAATAAATGGAGCTCGGGAGAGTAACAAGATTGGAGTCGAGTATGTTACATCCACATGGAGAAGACACCACAGAGACCTCACGCCTCACCCGATGGCACAGTGTCCTATATTGTACCTTTCTGCTGGCCAAGAGGGGAGGACAGTGGGGAGGGTAGTGAGAGGCCCCCCACCCCACCCCAGAGCTGGGCGGCCAGCCAGAGGCCCTGAGCGGACACAGCTCTGCCTTTCAGGGAGGGTTAAGGCACTTTGAGGGTCACCCAGCAGCAAGTTCAGGGTGGTGCTTGCCTCAGCCCCTGGGGTTCTGCCTGTGTGGCCTTGGTGACCTCTCCTGGGAGCCACCATGCTTAAGGAAAGTGGGTAGAAATCGCCATAGACCTGGGAGGGGAAAGGAAGCCACAGGAGGTGGACCTGAGGCAGGGGGTAAGACAGACATTTGGGCATTATTTTCAAGGCTTCCTATGGGGTGTGGTGCGTTGAATTGTGCCCCCGAATAATATGGTGAAATCTGAATACTTGGTCCCTGTGGAGGTGCCCTTACTTGGAAGCAGGGTCTCTGCAGGTGTAACTAAGATGCAAGTTAAGTTGAGGTCATGCTGCATTAGGGGGCCCTGCTCCAATGTGAGTTGCTTCCTCAGAAGAGATGAGACACAGAGACAGACATGCAGAGAGGAGGAGGCATGTGATGACAAAGGCAGAGACTGGAGTGATGTGGCCACAGGCAGGGGACCCCCGCAGCCACCAGACGCTGGAAGGGTCTCCCTCCCTCTGAGTCCCCAAGAAGGAACCAACCCTGCCGACACCTTGCTTCTGGATTTCCAGCTTCCTGAATACATTCCCATTGTTTTCCGCCACACATTTTGCAAATTTGTTCTAGCAGCCCTAGGAAACTAACACACAGAGCAAGACTCAGTCCCCACATGCAGTGCCAAGGGGCCTTGAAAGCTGCACTCTGGCCCAAATGGACAAAGGGAGGCCTTCAAAAGGGCAGCCGGCAGGGACCTGCTGGGGTGGTCATTGCCCCCGCAGATGGTGAGCGTTCCTTCTTCTACCTGCGGTTCCACTGGGACTCACAGACCCTGAGGTACGCAGGGTGCTGGGGGGCCTGGGTCCCCGGGTGTCACGCCCCATCTACTGTCACATTCCCTCGTTCCCTCTCCTCCCCTTGGCCTCTGCACCAGTCCCTGCCCCTCCTCCACTCCTTGTCTGTTTTTCTCATCTTCTTTACTTGGGCCCCTGCCATCAACCCAGGGTCTCCCCGAAGTTCTCTCTCTCTTTAGGGCATTACATCCGTCCCTCCCCACTGAATCTTCTCCAAAAGGACGGTAGTCTGTTCCTTGCCCCAGCCAAGCCACATCCACAGCCGCAGTAACTTTGCCCTCCCGGCTGCCTGGATGGCCGGTGCTGGACGAGCTGTGCTTACTGGGCTTTGCCTGCACCCAGTGACACTGATCGCCCTGCATTTACTCTCGGGACACCCCAATAACAACAGCCGTAGCAGGTGGCATCACCCCATGGGAAATGATAACACAACTGAGGTCAGTTCCCTTCATGAGGTCACATGCCCACCTGCCCTTGATATTGAGACATCCCAGCCTCTTTTCTCTCCTGTGCGGAGGCCCCTGTGGGAAACCCCGACTTCAGCCCCTGCCTCCTCTAACTCCCTGCCAGAGCTCATGCACACGTGCCTCTCTTCTCTATGGCAACGAATCACCAGAATGTTGGCCCTGGTTCGGTGAACCTACCAAGTGCCAGTTCGATAACCTGCCTTGCCTGCAGAAGATTTATGGGGATACCTCCGGCCCCTCAATCACACCGAGATGAACTCGCCACCCCACTGCCCAGGGTACCCTCAACCACAGCTCTGCACCTTAGCCAGTGGCACCACTGTTGGTCTTTCACCCAGCGTCAATGTTCTGGCCTTATAGTGGCCCTGGCACGCGCTCACTCATCAGGCAAGATGGCCAGCACGAGCTGCCCTGTCTGTGCATGTTCTCCTCTGCGGCCACGGCCACCAGTGGCTCCTCTGACTGTGTGCTGGACAGACTTGAGCACCCTCCCGGACCCTGCTCTCCCCCACACCATGGCCTTGGTTCCGAGCACACTCGTCTGCCCGGGCAATGTGACTGTCACCCTCTGTCCCATGACCACCTGCTCTTCTCCTGCCTGTTGCCTGCCACTCCTCTCAGGGCTGACCCTCTGCCCCCAGGAGGGTTTTGTCCCCGACACACCTGGAAGTTCCCGGGCATCACTGATCGCATGCGTGGTGTGGTTTACTGCATTCGGGGTCTATTCATCGCCTCACTGGTCGCTGTGAATTCCCTCCACAGCGCTGCGAGGTGCCCGCCACCGCGTTCACGCAAAATCATCAGGGAATGATGCTCAGAGAGACACAGCCACTATCCTCAGTGGGGACGGAGCCAGGACACGTGCAGATGCAAGCCCCGGATGCAGCTCCCACGCGTGCGTGGCGCAGGCTGTGCTCTCCGCGATTCCATCGCCCTTCACAGCCCAGCCCACGCTCTACTCGCTTCAGAACTCATTTCCGACACGACCCGGCCAGCCTCACGGACCCTCTGCTCTGAGCTTCTCCAGCCTGGAACGCTAACATCATATTTTATATGTGGTCCTCTCCAATCACACGTTCTGCTCTCATTATTTCACGGTGGTTGGTAGCTTGTTCGCCTGACTCTGAAGGCTGGCATGTGTTTGTATTCACCATGGAGCTTGGCATGATACTGGCTTGATAACACTGAACCAGTGCAGGGGCCAGGAAAACCGGAAGGTCTCGCTCCCCTTTTCCTTAGAACACAAAGATGTCTCATCTCAGTCCATGTGGCTGGGCAGTCATTCATTTATTTTGATTACCCTGTGCTTTCCCGCTAGAGAACTTACCTTCAAGATGTATACACACACGAAAGAAAGAAAGAGAGAGAGAGAGAGAGAGAGAGAGAGAGAGAGAGAGAGAGAGAGAAAGAAAGAAAGAAAGAAAGAAAGAAAGAAAGAAAGAAAGAAAGAAAGAAAGAAAGAAAGAAAAAGAAAGATCGAAAGAAAAAAGGGAAAGAGGGAGGGAGGTAGGGAGAAGGCAGGAATGAAGGAAACGAGGAAGGGAGGGAGGGAGGGAAGAAGGAAATCCTATTACCGTCAAGTTGAAATCTTATCCCAGCCTAGGAAATACAATCCCTGCTCTGCCTCGTGGGGTAAAAGATGGGCTCTTCTCGTCACGTCTGCCTGGTGGCTCACCCACGTGTGCTGCCCAGAACATGGAGTCGGGAGTGCAGGATGCAGAGGATGGACATGAGGGCTATGGCAGAGGAACTAAACAAGGCTCCTCTGTGCAAGAGGCCCAGAGGAGCCCGGGCGGGACGGTGGCCTGACTGTGGGTGACCCCTGAGGACAACGGAAGCCCCCACCCACCAGGAAGAGCTCTTGGTGCTCAGGGGTATGAGTGGTCCTGCACATCTCATCAATATGTCATCAATGTCCCTCCAAGTGGAAATTTGTCAACATGCACAGGGGTTGTGCACATACTGATTTTTAAAAGTGTGTTGTTGAGTAGACACCACTATGCTTTAACCTAAAGTTGTATGAAGTAGAAGAGATTTGCCCTTCTTTTTAGTGATGTGTTGGAGGAAGAGCAAAGGCGGGAAGGTTGGAAATGCTGGCCTCTGTAGGCCTCAGCCTGTGCCTCTGCAGCTTTGCGTAAGCTCCGCAAAAGATTAT
The DNA here is from genome assembly GCF_057876585.1 of Rhinolophus sinicus. NCBI lineage: Eukaryota > Metazoa > Chordata > Mammalia > Chiroptera > Rhinolophidae > Rhinolophus > Rhinolophus sinicus. The sequence goes on from NC_142503.1 coordinate 2,119,815, forward strand.
GGCTTTGGTCCGGCCACTGCTTCATCTTGAGAAAGTTGGCATTCAAAGTAGGTTTGCCAAAACAAACAAACAAACAAACAAACAAACAGATTTCCCTGGGAGTTTTCCCAGCTCTCTCAAAATTCCTCCAGTTTTTGATTTTTCTCTTTGTTTTCCACTCACCTCAGTGGGGCACAGACGTCATCAAACACTTGGGAAAAAGCAGCCGGAGTTTATGAAAATATGAGCGTCTAATTTGGAACACGTCAGCTCCCACTTTTGGAAGAAGTGAGCCAGGGTTTGGGAATGTAGCTCCAGGCTTGTTTACTGTGAGGCCACGGTCTTCCCACACTTTATAACCCCAACATTTTCAACTGTAAATGAAAATGACCCCAGTGCCTACCACATAGTACCCTGCTGAAAATCTAACAATATGTGTGCAAGTGGGAAGTTGTTAGTATTCTGCCTAGCCCACCTGGAGTTATCAGAGCCCATAGTTTTAGTAATAGAACATTAGGATCTGAGTATTTCTAATAGAAATTGTACGTACATTGCATTAGTAATGTAGTTGTATTTAGAAGCAACATGTTCATACCAAATCAGTGTTGATATATTTGGGAAAATAGAGTTTCTAATCAAACCTTATATTTCTATAAAACTTTATGCATAATTTATGCATTATTCTATGGAAAACTCATAATCTTTCCTGTGAGCTACATTTTATCCAGTCTCTCTTGATGAGGAAATAAGGCCATGAGCACCAGAACTTGGGTGGGAACTCTGGCTCCAGGATTCTTTATACTTGTATCATTAGTCAGGGGTCTCAGAAACAGAGTGTGCTTGACCAAAAATCTCTCTGTGGTATATATACACATATATTCTATTGGTAGCTATATTCGCATATATTGGCATTTGTTGGTACGTATTTACTTACCAATTTATTGAGCATTATTGAGATTTATCATTTTCCTGGAGGTTTATTATAAGGAATTGGCTCATATGATTATGGAGGCTGAAAGTCCAGAGGTCTGCCATCTGCAAGCTGAACACCCAGAAAAGTGATGGTGAGCTCTGAGGTCTGAGGCAGATGAGGAAAGTCCCAGTTTGAGGGCAGATGTCCCAGCTCAACAACCAGGCAGAGAGAGCACACTTGCCATTCCTCTGCCTTTTTGTTCTATTCGGGCCCTCATGGATTGGATGGGTCCCACCCACCTTTGAGGGGGCCATCTGCTTTATCTGTCTCGGATGCAAATGTCACTCTCAGCTGCAAACACCCATGGATAATGTTTCACCAAATATCTGGGCATCCTGTGACCCAGTCTAGATGACATGTAACATTCACCATCTTACCAGGAACACCTGTCCCTCAGCCAGTGAAATGTTCCTGGCAATAATTTTATCCTGAAGGGTCTTCTTATGTCGTGATTCAAAAGCAACCCTTAGGGCAGCCAAGTCAGGTCACCATTAGTGGGCACCAACCACCATTAGGGTGAAAGAAAAGCAATAACATGGGTTCAGACAACGCTGAAACGTCCTTGGTCTCCTTTCTCTTCAGATTCCACTCCGCACAGAATCCCTGAATGACCTTGCTCGGCCTGCGGCTCGCGAGCCTGTGGTAAGTGATGTGTCCGGTCTCTCTCGTAGCCCTGAGACCCCTCATGCTTTCACTGCGATCTTATTAAGCAAACACACAGCTGACAAGTGGTTCAATGGCTGTAAGTGCTTCCTCCAGTGAGGCAGATGAACTCTTTCAAAGCCTTACTCGTCAATTTGCCCCATTGCACAATGTCATTGGCTACATGGGGCCGTCTAATGTCTTAAATGTCCAACTTAACTATGGGCAGCACTTGAAGCACTGCCCTCCCTTGATGGTGGAGAAAAGCCACCCTCCATAGGGTCACGCCAACGTGGAGGCCTCGCGTGCCACCTGAGAAAACACATATGTCATGCAAGGTTTCACAAATGTCATCCAGCTGCTCTGTGGTTCCCTTCTTCTGTGACAGTCAATTCTGTAATTATCAGGAATGTAAGTTGCTATTTCCAAATCTTTTATCCAAGCAAACTCAGGCACCATCTAGACATCATGATTTTTCCCACAGTACAATCACCTGGTAGTGTCGTGTCCATCTCTTCATTGTAGGTATTTTTAGAGATGTTTAGGGCTTGGTACAAACTCTAGAAAATTCTCTGCTCTGAATTTACGTATTTTGTTTAGATGAATTCTCAGACAGCATTGTGGTTTGGATTTCGCAGAGTTAGAATTATAAACTGTAGAATGTTGTGGTGCGTTTATGCGATGCGGGTATGCAAAGAGGTTGTAAAGCGTTTCTACTCCTCTCTCCCCGTTTCTTTAAAGAATCTTAATGTTCACTTTTCTAGAACTCTTTCTGCACTTTGTAGCTGTGACCATTTGTGCAAAATCGCAGAGTCCTCTTCTATGTGGAGACAGACGCGTAAAGCCTGCAGCTCCTCCATGACCACCTAGCATCCTGACTCGCCCATCTCATGAGCTGCTCTACTCCATGCCCAGATGCGGCTGGGCATTCATCAAGACACAAACGGAAGCTGCTGCTCTTGGGCCTGAGGCTCACAGAGCCCCTGCAACTCACCACCAGGCCAACTGCTGCTCAGTGGGCTTGGATGTCTGCCCCTGAGCACCTGCTGGGGGCCAGGTCTCACCTGTGCACATGGCCCCAAGCTGCCACCTGGCTGTTTGTCATGACCTGAGTGTCTGGAGAGTTCCGCCTTGGTCCCTAAGGCCAGTCCTTTGTTCCCATGGGAGTCTATATCCAAAATGAACGCCCACACACACACACACACAGCCACACACACAATCCCGTGAGGTTGAGCAGCGTGCATGTGCTTTTCCAGGGCACAATCTAAGTACAAGGGAGCTTCCCTCACAATCAGCGTGTCACACGCTGGGTGGCACATATAACCGGACACATAGAGGGAGGCGGTGCAGGGTATTTCCTACCTAGGACCATGCGTTCGGGCTATGTAAGGTGACAGGTGACCCACAAATGTGGACTCTGAAGCATGTAGGTGGTGTTAGCCACTTAGGACTCCGTGTAATTGTGGGATTCATGATGGGGCAGCATTAATTACGGAGGGTCTTGCATTCACTCTGTCTTTTAAAATATTGCATGTCTAATGCACATTTAATAAGGCTGCTTTTGAATGTACTTGCAGAGTGGCTATATTAAACAGCAAAGGTATTGGAAGTAGTGATTCATAATGAAGAAGAGCACAAGCCTATAAATAGAACGGATTTGCTGCATTTTGAACATATGGTGTTGATTTTAAGATATAGTGTGCAGTACAAATTATGTTACAAGAAGCATATACCTGTTTAAGATACACTGTACATGCTGATGAAATATTTGCTACACAATATGGGGACATCAGTTTCCCCACAAGCGGAAACATCACCCATGAACCTGACCCACCACCTGAATGAAAAGTCGAGAAGCCTGTAAGTGCTCGGTGCTTCAAACGAGGAACTCCCGCCTCCCCGACCCCGTCTGCTTAGGACCCTGCAGCAGATTCCGGGCTGGGGAAAAGCAATGCATTGACACTGTTATTGTACGATGAACCCACATACCTCTATTTGTAGTCCGTTGGTTCAAGCGAAGTCATTTTCCTGAGAACATCCCAAATCACCAGGGTCTGTACTGCGTTCTCTCTACAAATCCAGCCCAGCCGGGTTTTACCAGTGTTGGGCCCCATGGTCGAGCACCGGAGGGACACGCCCACCTCCTTTGGGGCCAGCTGGCTGGAGCTCATGGAGGTCACACAGGTGGGCGGCTGTCAGTGGCTCTGCCATCACTGTCACTGCATCGACTCTCCAGTTCTCCACCCGCTCTCCAGCTAAAGGTCTGTATTTGACTCTCTATTCAGACGTCGACATTTCTGAATTCCTCCAGAGAACTGATCACCTCTGGCTGGTGTATCAAGAACGTCCTTTTTTAAGAAAGCATCAATACCGCTCTGTGCTTCTGGAAAACCACGTCGTGACCCTGGGTCCACGGCCCCCAATTAGAGCACCCCAAACAAGGGTCTAAAAGGCGTGTGTACATTTTCCTGTATTCAAAACAGATTTTACAAGGGTGCTGAATTCAGGACATAGGACAAGAACATAAGTAAAGACATCGTGCAAATGACGGCCACTGCGCATAAAGAAGAGGCGTAAAGCGTGGATCAGAATGACATGAATAGGTACAGACTCAATTATTCAATACTTTTCCAATTATCTAAATATATCAGGGGTCCAACCTGACAGACTTGTTTCCTTGGGATTCTTCACACAAGGTACCATGTTAGGGTCCTCTGCTGGTAACAGCACAACTGGAAATGGTTTGGACCACAGATGTTCTTTTGCTGGAAACCACAAGGCAAATGGAAAGACTACACAAACCAGCGTTCAGTGCACCATTGGACCAGCCATTTCTTACTAGGATCCTATAAGAGCACACATTTTGTCTCTGAGAGCATCTCCCAGCCATAGCAGGATACAGTAGCAGTGACACGTGACTATGAGTGACTCACCGAAGAAATTCTAGATTAGGTGGAGTTGCCTATTTTTAAGGAAACATGAAAGTATCTCATAAATATGGGAAGAATTTCACCAAATGGGTTCATTTTCATTCATGCTTTGACACTTAGGTAAGTGTAGAATCTATCTAGAAAATGCAATACCAGGGAAGACTCCCCCTTCCCTGACTGGGTGAGTGAGATGTTACTATAATTAAAGCCATGCCTGGCAAGGCTCTTTCTAGAACGAGAGCTACTGGTTTATAGGGTAGCTTATCAAGTTGACTTGGGAACAGTAGGCTGGATGTGTCCCCAGAGGTGACTCAGAAAACAAACCTGTGAGGCAAGAGGAGGGCTGGCACAATCTGCCCCTGTCCCCCTCCTTCTCCCTCTGGCTGCTGGACCAGACTCCTTTCCCGTAGGAAAGCAGGCCCCCTTCCTCTGCCGCCTTCAGTGCCTTCTAGGCAGGCAAAGCACGGGGCTTCAAAGCCCCAATAGTTGCAGCAAGAGGGACCAACTGACTGATGATATCGAAAATGTGGGAAGACACATGAACACCCAGTGACTGTAACTGTGTGTTCACAGCACTGAGAGTTTTAATTAGTGTTTCAGTTTTATGTACTATTTAAGGCAAAAACTGTGACAATAGAAGTAGGGGGAAACAGAAGGACCCAGACACGCAAAATTGTGAGGGGTTGGACAAAGCCCCATGGAAGCGCATGAGCCCCAGGAGGAGCCTCAGGCACGAAGGCCAAGGAGCCTGGGTCAGGACGACAGCCGCAGAAAGTCACTGTCAATGGCACCCTTTTCCTCAGGAGTTTATGACATATTTAGCATTGCAATAATTAAATTAGGAAAGTGGTGCAATTGTACCACCTCCACTCAACCCCTTCCCTCCTGAAAACTCCCCACTACCCTTTACAAACAACTAATACGGACTAACTCCCATTGCTCATATCCCATTTGGAAAGGGAATTATTAACATTAGGTTGAACCACAGGAAACGGCCCGTGTTTGGCCCTGTTTCACCCTAAAAAATGGCACCTTCCTATGAAATGAATACATACTTGGATGCCTTCGTTGGTAAAGAAATAAGCATCCTTTCAAAGACGACGCCTCCCTTAAGCCTGCTCATCTTTGGCAAAAAATGAGCCACTTCCAAGCCAGTCAGTGACCCAGAGCTTGAGCCACTTAGGACGTTGTGACATTGTGACAAGCTCATTTCTACATACACACTTTGCAAAGGCGATGGAAGTGAGGCGATGACAAGTCAGGGAGTGTCAAGAGATGCAGGGAGGATAGAAATGCAGTTTCGAGAAAACTGGGTGAGAAGTACATTCCTTTTGATTGTTGTCTCCGCTTTTTAATGTTCTCAGAAATGCCTGTATCTTTCAGAGTCTCTCAAGGATTTTTAGATAAAAAGAGAGGTTTTATCTTTGCATGTCTATAAGCAGTGGAAAACTCTGGAGACCAAAACCTACAGGCAATTCAAATAAACTAAATCCGATCAAGGTAATATCAATGCCAGAATTAGAAGAAAACCCAGAGAGAATATCAATAACAACATTAAAACAGCAGGTTTCAACTGGAATCAATAGGCAGAATAAACAGAAAAAATTAAGTCACAAAGTGTTAGTAGATAAAAGCTCCCCACTCATTAAAATTCTGTTTGTCTTTGTGTCTTTTTATCAATGTACCTATATGTCTGTGCAAGTGTATCAAAGTTTGTAATGTAAAAGAATGATGAAATAATCTAATTAATTTCCGGTGTCATTTCACATATTTCTTTCAAGTCAAAACTGCAATATTAATAATGGTTTGCAGTTTAATAAAATATCTTTATGTCCTATTAACTCATATATCAGCTTATTATAAAAGCCACTTTCTATCAAATAGCTGAACTTCAAAAGAGTTTTGCTTTGATCAGGAAAAAAAAAATCAGGTTCATCCCATTTGTACTGAGTGACCTCGCTCCGTTTTATAGAAAGACAGTGTCTGGAGCAGCCATTCAGTCATGGAAACTATTCCAACAGGCAGAAAATAAAAAGACAGCAGATACTGAGGCAGCTGGTGAACTACAGGAGCTTGCTTTTTCTTCAGTCGGTGAGGGGGGTGGGCTGCAGAGCATCTCACTGGGTGGGGAAGTCTGGGGAGGCGGCAGCTTGAACCCACCCAAAGCACAACACAGGTGGTAGCAATTTCAGGACAGCCACCGCCACTGACATTCCAGTCACTTTCTCTTCCTTGTCCTCCTTCAAGTTGCAAGTCCCACCCACTGACAAACAGGCTTGGTTTTATTGGGTCAGGAAAGACCTTTTTTACTTCGTGGCCACAGCACATTGTTCTCTGGTGAGTTCTCTCAATAACAAGAAGTGTCACCATCCCGACCCCAAGAGGTTCTGCCAGCTCCTCTTGTCCCTTCCCTTGGCTCTTTCTTTCCCAGTCCTCTGCTTCTGGCCATCGCCCAGGGGCCAGGTTCAACTTTGCTACACTCAGGTTATTGACTGGGTGCAACCACTGACCCCAGAAGATCAATACTAAGGTGTGGGGGTTTCCTCGGGGATTTTTCTCTTAGCACGGCCGCTGAACTAGAAGTAAACAACTAATCAGTGCACTTAATTAAGGCTTTATTTCTTTGGTGTCTTTTCCCAAAAGAGACTTCAAATGCACCTGCTTTTCTGGAAACGAGCCCACGTGGTCAGGGGTCCCAGGAAGGGCAAATATTAGGAGGTTCCACCCAGAATCCCGTGGCCATGTGAAGGAGGTCAGCACTGTGGGAAGCCTGTGTCGGCCCCTCCTCGGCCCTGCAGTCCACCCGTCCAGGAGCTATGTCCAGAAATCCTCGGGCCTGCGTTCTCAGGGACACCGCTGAGTGCCCTGGATTTGCTGCAGAACATTTCCGCAGGGGACTCTCTTTCTTGTCATAGATGGCAGTGGGGACAGGAGTAGGGAATGAGGAGAGGTGGGCCAGCAGGCTGGCCAGGTATGGATGAGAAGGGCAACCTGGTTTGGAGCCCCTTGGTGAAAAAGCAGTACACTTAATGTGCATCCCATGGCTCCCTGCCTGCCAGGCACCCAGGTGGTGCCACATAAATGCTTGTTGAAAGAGCACAGGTACACAAAGGGGTGTGCTGATTTGTCCCTAAACAGCTACTGGACCCCTAAAAGCCGACAGCAAACATGAGCAAGATGGCCTACAGAGGGATGGGATAAGAGTTAGGAATAAGAGCATAGAGAAATTCAGCTTCTTATTTTATTGTATTGACAGTAATTTGTGTATACACTTTGAAAATAACTTTACATGTATTGGCTCAGAAAATGTTTTTCACTCATGGGGTGAAGATTTACGAAATTTGGAGATCAAAATGGCGGCGTGAGGTGAGCCTCTGTAAAGCTCCCCTGGAATTTACAACGAATCGAACAACAGTAACTCCACAAAGGACTCCCTGCACAGCAGACAGGCAAGACGAAGAGGCCCACTACCGAATTCACCTAAAGGTGGGCGAATCTCGCAAGCGGGGGAGGAGGGAAGGGAGAATTGCAGAGACGGAGCCGCGTGGGTACAGGACACAGACCTAGCTCAGTGCTCCGAGCTCGCTGCATCCTGGAACTACTGCAGCTGCAGAGGAGGGAAGAACTTGGACTGCTAGGCTCCGCTTATGGCCCACAGGGTTGAGAGGGCAGCATATAACACGGCTGAACCCAACACTCACGGCAGAGACCTCGGAGAAAAGACTGAGGGAAGAAGGCTGAAAACGGTGGTTTAAGCCCTCACTGCTGAGCAGAGAACAGAAGCCTTAAGCACTGAGACTAGCCGCCCCCTCCCTACCCTTCCACAGCTCGCCCCACCCCCACCTGCCCAGTGCTAGAAGCAGAACAGTAGCAGTGTCAGATCAAAAGAACAGAATATTTGCTGTTCTGAGAACTGTGGACCACAGACACAGATTCGCAGCCCAACTAGTTCCGGCAAAGGGGAGGGAGCTGTGGAAGCAGGACTGGCTGTGGTGGTTGGTGCCCCCATTGCTCTGGGCCACCTCTCACAACTCACCCCGCCCCTGGCCCCACCTATCTGGGCAGATCCCTGCAGGAGTAAACAGAGCTGCTGAAACATGGGCTCTGAATCTGGTGCAGGAAGAGCTTTGGAACTTCAAAAGCTCTCCACATACCTACACAGACACTGCACCCTGTGACCCAGGCGAACTATTAACAGAGGAGGAGCCCGTCTCCCAGGGAATCCCCCCATTGTGTCAGAATCTGGAATAGTGCAGAGAAAACATAGCACTACCGTGTGAGAGAGAGAGAAAAAAAGGCTGCATTCGGAGAGAAAATAAAACATTCTACCAACAAGTACTGGAAAACAAAAGAAAGACCTCTTCCTATCAACCTGTTGCAGAAGCCACTCCTGTAGATGTCGAGAAAGAGAAATAATAAATCAGTAATTGCCATGAATAACCAAGGCAACAAGACAGCTCAGAAAGAAAGTGAAAAGTCTCCAGAAAAGGAACTTAAAGATATGGAAATATGTGATTAAATAACAGAGAATTGAAGATTGCAGTTCGGAAAAAACTCATCGAGATGCAAGAAAACACAGAAAGGCAGTTTAATGAACTCAGAAACACAATCAAAGAACAACATGAGCATTTTATGAAAGAGATTGAAATTTTAAAAAAGAACCAAATAGAATTTCTGGAGATTAAGAACTCAATAGAAGAAATTAAGAATGAAATAGCCAGCTTAGGTAGTAGAGTTGACCAGTTGGAGGAAAGAATCAGTGACATCAAAGATAGAAACCTGGAAATTACACAGATGGAAGAAGAAAGAGACTTGAGACTTAAAAGAAATGAAAGAATTCTACAAGAACTTTCTGACTCCATCAGAAAGAGCAATATAAGAATAATGGGCATACCAGAAGGAGAAGAAAGAGAGAAGAATAGAGAATATATTCAAACAAATTGTTGACGAGAACTTCCCAAATTTGTGGGCAGAACTGGATCCTTGAATCCAAGAAGCAAATAGAACACCTAATTACCTCGATCCCAACAGGCCTTCTCCAAGACACATTGTATTGAAGCTGTCTAAAATCAACGACAAAGAAAGAATCCTCAAGGCAGCCAGGGAAAAGAAGATGGTAACTTACAAAGGAAAGCCCATTAGCTTATCATCAGATTTTTCAGCAGAAACTCTACAAGCCAGGAGGGAGTGGAACCAAATATTCAAACTATTGAAAGAGAGAAATTGTGAGCCAAGAATAATATATCCAGCAAAGATATCCTTTAGATATGAAGGAGAAATAAAGACCTTTCCAGACATACAGAAGCTGAGGGAATTTTCTAATATACAACCTGCACTACAAGAAATACTAAAGGAGGCTATTCAAGCACCATCAACAGGGACAATTTGTGGCCACCAAAACATAAAAAGAGGGAGAGTAAAGGCCTAAACTGGAATATGGGAATGGAGAAAGTAAGCATGCTGAAGAAAATGGAATACTCTAAATATCACACTTTCTTTTACATAAACTTAAGGGTAACCACTCAAAAAAATCCAGAACTGAAATAGATACTGTAATAAAAGAAGAAACAGAGGGAAGCATCATAGAATACCACCACACAGAAATAATAGACAACAACAAAAAGGCAAAGAAACAATGGAGACACAGCCTTACCAGAAAACTAAAGATAGAATGACAGGAAATCCTCACATATCAATAATCACCCTAAATGTAAATGGACTGAACACACCAATAAAAAGGCACAGAGTAGCAGATTGGATCAAAAAACTTAACCCAGACACATGCTGTCTCCAAGAGACATATCTCAGCTACAAGGACAAGCGTAGACTCAAAATGAAAGGGTGGAAATTGACACTCCAAGAAAATGGTACCCAGAGAAAATCAGGTGTAGCCATAATGATATCAGATGAAACAGACTTCAGGGTGAAAAAAATAACAAGAGACAAAGATGGACATTTCATAATGGTAAAGGGGACTATACAACAAGAAGACATAACAGTCATCAATATTTATGCCCCCAATCAGGGAGCACCGAAATATACCAAGAACTAAAGGGAGAAATTGACCAAAACATAATTATACTAGGGGACTTAAATACATCATTGACAGCTATGGATAGATCATCCAAACAGAAAATAAATAACGAAATAGCAGCCCTAAATGACACATTAGATGAAATGGACATAATTGACATTTATAGAGCACTTCATCCTAAAACATCAGACTATACATTCTTTTCTAGTGTACACGGAACATTCTCAAGGATAGACCATATATTGGGACATAAAATCAGCTGCAGCAAATTTAAGAAGATTGAAATCATACCAAGCATATTCTCTGATCACAAGGCTTTGAAATTGGATATCAACTGCAAGAAGAAAGCAGGAAAAAACACAAATACATGGAGATTAAACAACATACTTTTAAAGAACGACTGGGTCAAAGAAGAAATTAGAGGAGAGATCAAAAGATACATAGAAACAAATGACAATGAAAATATTTCCTACCAAAATTTTTGGGATGCAGCGAAAGCAGTTTTAAGAGGGAAATTTATCTCATTACAGGCCTATCTCAAGAAACAAGAAAATCCCAAATCAATAACCTCGTGTTACACCTTAAAGAACTAGAAGAAGAAGGACAAATGAAACCCAAGGTCAGCAGAAGAAAGGAAATAACAAAAATCAGAGCAGAACTAAATGAAATAGAGAACAAAAAGACAATAGAAAAAATTAATGTGACAAAGAGCTGGTTCTTTGAAAAGATTAACAAAATTGACAAACCCTTTGCTAGACTCACTAAGGTAAAAAGAGAGAAGACACTAATTAACAAAATCAGAAATGAAAAAGGGGAAGTTATCACGGATACCACAGAAATACAAAGGATCATCCAAGAATACTATGAAGGACTATATGCCACCAAATTCAATTACCTAGAAGAAATGGACAAGTTCTTAGAAACATATAGCCTTCCAAGGCTTGACCATGAAGAACTGGAAAATCTAAACACACCGATCACCAGTAACGAAATTGCATCAGTCATCCAAAACCTTCCCAAAAGCAAAAGTCCGGGACCAGATGGCTTCACTAGTGAATTCTACCAAACCTTCAAAGAGGATCTAATACCAATCCTGCTCAAACTCTTCCAAAAAATTGAAGAACAGACAGTACTCCCTAACTCATTTTATGAGGCCAACATTACCCTGATACCAAAACCTGGTAAGGACAGCACAAAAAAAGAAAACTACAGACCAATATCTCTGATGAATACCCATGCAAAAATCCTAAACAAAATTCTAGCAAATCAAATACAACAATGCATTAAAAAGATTATTCATCACGACCAAGTGGGGTTCATCCCCGGGGCACAAGGATGGTTCAACATCCGCATATCCATCAATGTGATACATCACATAAACAAAATAAAGGACAAAAATCATATGATTATATCAATTGATGCAGAAAAAGCATTTGACAAGATACAACATCCATTTATGATTAAAACACTTAATAAAATAGGTCTAGAAGGAAAATACCTTAACATACTAAAGGCCATATATGACAAGCCCTCAGCTAATCTCATAATTAATGGTGAAAAACTGAAGCCCTTCACTCTACACTCAGGAACACGACATGGCTGTCCCCTATCACCTCTGCTTTTCAACACAGTGTTGGAAGTCCCTGCCAGAGCAATCAGGCAAGAGAAATAAATAAAAGGTATCCAAATTGGGAATGCAGTAGTTAAATTATCACTCTTTGCAGATGACATGATGCTATATATAGAAAACCCTAAAGACTCCACCAAAAAGCTATTAGAAACAATCAACGAATACAGTAAAGTTACTGGCTACAAAATCAACGTACAAAAGTCCATTGCATTCTTATATACTAACAATGAAATCTCAGAAAAAGAAATACAAAAAAATAATCCCTTTTGCAATTACAGCAAAAAGAATAACATACCTAGGAATAAACTTAACCAAGAATGTGAAGGACCTATAAGCTGAAAACTATAAGACATTTTTGAAAGAAATTGAAGAAGACACAAAGAAATGGAAAAACATTCCGTGCTCATGGATTGGAAGAATCAACATAGTTAAAATGGCCATATTACCCAAAGCAATATACAGATTTAATGCAATCTCCATCAAAATCCCAATGGCATTTTTAAAAGAAATAGAACAGAAAATGATCAGATTTGTTTGGAACCACCAAAGACCCCGAATAGCCAAAGCAATCTTAAGAAAAAAGAACAATACTGGAGGTATCACACTCCCTGACTTTGGCTTGTACTACAGGGCAACACTAATCAAAACAGCATGGTATTGGCAGAAAAACAGACACATAGACCAGTGGAATAGAATTGAGAATCCAGAAATGAAACCACATGAATATGGACAGATAATTTTTGAGAAAGAAGCTACAATGGAGGAAAGACAGCCTCTTCAATAAATGGTGCTGGGAGAATTGGATAGCCATGTGCAAAAGAATGAAACTGGACTTCTATCTGTCACCATGTACCAAAGTTAATTCAAAATGGATCAAAGACTGAAATAAGACCTGGCATAATAAACTGCATAGAAGAAAACATAGGTACTAAACTTACGGACCTTGCGTACAAAGAGCATTTTATGAATTTGACTCCAAAGACAATGGAAGTGAAAGCTAAAATAAATGAATGGGAGTATATGAAACTTAAAAACTTCTGCACAGCAAAAGAAACCATCGACAAAATAAAGAGGCAACCAACTGCATGGGAGAAGATTTTTGCAAACAGTGCCTCCGATAAGGGGCTAATATCCAGAATATACAAGGAACTCATGAAACTCAACAACAAAAAAAAACAAACAACCCAATTGAAAAATGGGCAGAGGACCTGGAGAGACATTTCTCCAAAGAGGACATACAAATGGCAAATAGACATATGAAAAAATGCTCAACATCACTAATCAGAGAAATGCAAATCAAAACCACAATGCGATATCACCTCACCCCAGTCAGAATGGCTATCATCAACAAGACAAATAACAAGTGTTGCAGAGGCTGTGGAGAAAAAGGAACCCTCATACACTGTTGGTGGGAATGCAGACTGGTGCAGCCGCTCTGGAAGGCAGTGTGGAGGTTCCTCAAAAAATTACAAATAGAATTACCATATGACCCAGCAATCCCTCTCCTGGGTATCTACCCAAAAAATCTGAAAACATTTATACATAAAGACACGTGCTCCAATGTTCATTGCAGCTTTGTTTACGGTGGCCAAGACATGGAAACAACCAAAATGTCCTTCGATAGATGAATGGATAAAGAAGTTGTGGTATATATACACAATGGAATACTATTTGGCAGTAAGAAAAGATGACATAGGAACATTTGTGACAACATGGATGGATCTTGAGAGTGTAATGCTGAGCGAAATAAGTCAGACAAAAAGCAGAGAAGCATGTGATTTCACTGATATGTGGTATATAAACCAAAAACAACAAAAGAACAAGACAAACAAATGAGAAACAAAAACTCGTAGACACAGACAATAGTTTAATGGTTACCAGAGGGTAAGGGGGGTGGTGGGTGAGACATGAGGGTAAGGGGGATCGAATATATGGTGATGGAAGGAGAACTGACTCTGCGTGGTGAACAAACAATGGGATTTATAGATGATGTAATACAGAATTGTACACCTGAAATCTATGTAATTTCACTAACAATTGTCACCCCAATAAATTTTAAAAAAAAAAAAAAAAGAAGAAGAAGAAGGAAAAAGAAATTTGGAGACACCAATAATCTATCACGGTGGTTCTCGATCCAAGGTTACTTGGGTCCCCAGGGAAAATGTCTGGGGACATTCGGGCTATCACAACTGAGGGGGTACTACTGGTATTTAGTGGGTCAAATCCAGGATGCTATTGAACATTCTACAGTGCACAGGACACCCCCCACACACATCCAAAGAATTACGAAGTGCAACATGTTGATGGTGCTAAAGTTGAGAAACTTTTGTCTACTTACCACAATCCCGCTCTTGACCTGGAATGGTAGGGCCGACATGGCTGGCAGTCCGTGAGACCCGAGAGGAGGTCTGTGCTACCAACACTGAGCCCTCACTGAGACTTTGCTATCCTGTCCAGGTTTGGCTTAAATTCCCTGCCCCATGAAACCAGGCTTGTGGCTCTGCTCCACTGTATACATGCTCCAGGAAATCTACCCCAAGTCTCCCAGCACTGTTGGTGATGTCCAGAGGCTGTCAGGCCCATCACCTGAGCGGGCACGTGGCCTCCTCAGTGGGGCCACTCAATGGCTCGAGTCTGTGATGTGTGTGTTGAGAACCTCAACTCCAGAGAAGGTTGTCCCTGAAGAGGGTGGGCCCTAATTAACCTGGAATCGAATTGTGTCAACATTTGTAGAAGCTGGACGAAACTTAGAACATCTCCTCCCACTGCCTCACTTTACAAATGAGGAGACAGAGCCCCGGAGAGATGAACTCACGTTTCCAGATCACAGATATGGTGACCACTACACCAAGCGGGACCACCTGTTCAAATCCCCACTCTGCCTCCTCCATCAGGCTTCACTGCTGTCCTTAGTAGGAACAGGTACAACCCTCCTTGTGCATCAGGCCTAGAATTGTATCTACTGTACTGCAAATCCGTATTTTGTTTGACAATATTTGCCTCATGTCTGATGCAATATGGATGCCTTAGAGAGACTTTTATCTGTTTCTATGATCAGTAAGACAAAATTTTGACCAGTTTCTCCAAATGTAGCCAAAAACACTTCATAAAACTGGTGGGAGGCTGGATAAACCCTCATCTAATCATCTCATTAGACTCCTCAAGCTTTCCATGAAGATCGTTTTATGACTTTGGTCTCAGTCCTTCTCACTGCGCTTTCCGGTTGTGAGGTGGGTCCTGCAGAGGTTGAAATCAGTAACAGCCCCTGCCCCCTGGCAGGTCTGCGTTATCTCCAGCCTCATCAAAGTGTTATAACACAGAGTGGCTGAGCTCACTTCCAAAGAACACTGGACTGCGTGGGCTGTAGCCCTTCTGAGTCAAATTCGGCATGTACAGAAATTAACTAAAAGAAGTTCCGTGAAAAAACAAACAAACAAACAAACAAACAAAAAAAACAGCAGCGAAGTTTTTCAAAACACAGGTTTCCCAACACTGTAGAGATGAAGTGAAACTGCTCTGGTGATGAAGCCTTATGGTCTCTGTGACGATGTGATGACACAGCTTGATTCCTGGTTGGAACTTGGCCCCCACAGCGAATCTGGAGCGCAGATCCACTTGGGAAGCAACGGGGCAGCTTCCACAAGCGTCCTGAATGTCTGTGGGTGTCTGTGCCATCTGCTTGCGGCCTTCCCTCATGGCTTCTGTGAATGGTCAAGACTGTCCGTGGGCCAAGAAGACATCTGAGGAGGAGATCTGAAGGCACAGTCCTCTCTTCTTCAAACAGGATCCTGAGAACACAGACACTTCCAGGCCTGGGCACTCAGTGTCCCCTCCACACAGATCCCCTACGGAAGTGATGGGCAGGCCAGCTCTGCACCGGAAGTGACGGGGCAGAAAATGTTCAGGCCATAGCTCTGAATTGGATCTTTCTGCAAAGAAGCTAATTCACATATGGAGTGCAGTATTTAGATAGAGACTATAATGCGATTTTTAAATATGCACTAAGCATATGTATGCATATACCCTTTAAAAAAACATCCAGCCCATCTCACAAGGGCATCTCCTTGTGGGACTGGGGCCGGGTCAGGGTTACAGAGAGTGGTGTGTGCCCCATGAGAAGCCCAGACCCAATGCATGCGCTGCTGGACCCAGGCTCCGTCCTGCTTACCTGCCTCTCTGTGCAGGCTTCAGAGAGACACAGTCCAAGGTTCCTTAACAAGCAAGTGGGCTGTGGGTTGACTGGTGTACCAGGCCTGCGCTCCCACACTCAGCTTGGCTCACTGAGCTCCCATTGCAGTCCCATCACCTCTGGAAGTCCACCACTTTCTACTAAATACACGTCACTGATTCACAAGACAGCGCGAGCTGCTGAGAAAGGAGTCTGGAGCAGGCTGCATGGAGACCAGACCGTCTCCAGCATGGGAAGATGGACGGGTGGCATGGAGAACACAGACCCGGCTCCTCTCCTGAGTCCACAGTGGCAAGGAAGTGAGACGGGAGCCCCGCATTGGAATATTTCAGAATGAGAAGGGACACGGGCATCCATCCAGAAGCGGCCTGCGTGCCCACCTCCGAGAACCCACACACTGTCCCCCTGTGTCTCCGGGGCTGCTGCCCCAAGGTTTTCACACCTCCATCCTCACTCACCCGCCCCACAGGAGCTCACCCTATTACACTGTGTCTGCGACGGTGTGGCCGGCACCACATCCAGCTGTCCCAGCGTCCCCGTGGTCCCCTTGCTCAGGTCGCGATCAAGAACCAGCCTCAGGAGTCAGATATGCCCTTTTTGATCAAGGGGTGAAGTTTTGTGGAAAATTGAATCAAAATGCACTCAGCTATTGGGTCTGGTTTGAAGGCCAATGGGAAAATCTTCCCCAGGTACAAAAAGCACGCTGCAATGTATACTTTTCCTTGGGCTGAGTTTGACTACTGAGCAAGAATCCATAGTTAATAGAGCAGAAAAAGAGTAAAATAAAATGAGATAAAATGAAATAAAACCAGTGATTTGCCACTAGCAATGTGAGAGCACTCTTAAAACAAAATGTTACCTGGGACACGGAGGTCCCCAAGTCAAAATAAATTACTCTCTTCCAACCTGGCCTTATCTTTCCTTGCAAAACCCAAACACTTGCTCTGTTCGCACTGGGGGGGAGGGGGGGGCTAAAATAAAGGAGGAGGAGAAGGAGGAGAGGAAGGAGAAGGTAAATATGGAAAATAAATAGCATCTGGGCAGCAGAGGCTGCGTCCCGGGAGGGCAGCCTGGAGTGGGCTCCTCAGCAAGCCAGCTGCGTGTTAGGGTGGCAGGGCCTCCCCTCCGCTTCTCTAAGCAAAGTAGAAACCTACGTCAGATAGAAAATGAATACACTTTTGGCTTTCATCTCTCATTGTATTGGACTGTGTGTAGCATTGCGACGTCAAAGGAAAACCCCCGACTCGCTGAGCCCTTTCCGTCCCATCTTTCTCCTCTGCTTGCAGATGTTTCCATTTCCGGCTCCCACCCTGGAATGGGTGCCCCACCGTGTGAGCCCACCCTTCTCATGGGAGCCCCCTTGTCACCCTTCCCCAGGGACCTCACAGCTGCCCGGGGACCCAGGCAGAATCTTACTTAGTAAGACGCCTCTAGTGTTTGGGTCAGGAGGGGCCTTCGTGTTAATGGAACTCTCTTCTCACCAGGGGCTCAGACATTTAAAGGGACTTGCCCATGTTCTCAGCAGAAAACGGAGGCTGAGCCTGGGCCTTGGCACCTCCTCGCTGGTCAGTGGGCCTGTGGGTTTTCTCCCCTACACTGCATGACACCCGCCCTGAGGGGTAGCAGACAACGTCCCTCGAATTTGCTAATGTATCGCAGTGCTTGGCTGTTAATTTTTGGGGAGAGCCCCAGGGATGGCTCACAGATAACTCGACACAAGAGATCAGGTGCTGGCAGGAAACGTGCACCGTTCAGGGGCCATTTGAGGAGGGGGCGCATGTCCTAGGAATCTGGCTAATCACACCCTCTTTCCCATCACACACAGCTGGCTATGCGATGAGGAGGGTAAAGGGGGAGGGCGAGTCCCCTTCAGCCCGCCGCATATAACTTGGCCTGTGCGTATCACTCACAGTCTCTACGAATGCCCGTAGCTGCACAATACGACCTGAAGATGCCACGCAGAGGGACAGCCTCCTCGGTGCCCGGCACCCATCCTGCAGCCACAAGGGAGGTGCCCCAGCCTCTGCCTGGCTCACAGGCTGCCCTGGCATCGTTCTCCAGGCTGAGCTCCTTCACCCCAGTTTTGACCAGGTGGCCCTGTGACTTGATTAAGCACGTCTGCTCTTTGCCCTGGGCACCACCCCTCTGCGCGAGGTGCCAGGCAGTCCTTTCCACGATGCCACATTGTCTCTGAGGGCAGAGTCCTGAAGCACCTCAGAGGAGCCTTGCCTGGTACCCCCCTTGCCATGAGGGCAGGAAGTCAGCCAGACTGCAGTCCCAGCCACAGAGCCCAGCCTGCAGGAGGCACAGGGGCCAGGCGTCACTCATGTCCTCAGCACCCTCTCCACACACCTGATTCCATGCCGCTGCCAGGCCTGCCCATGCTAGGTACCCGCTCTGAGCGCCACTCAAATCAGGCTCAGGGTCTCATGGCCACAAGCAGGCATGTCCCTCTCGAGCTCTCTGGACCCACCGACTACAAGATCACAGGTGGCGCCCCAAGCCTGACCAGACTCCAAGAGACACCTGCATTACTTGGGAAGGAGGAGATCCAGCCTGACTGGGGTACAAATAGGTGAGAGCAAAAGCAGCTGCTCCCTGGCCTGTCTGACCTGTGGCGTCTGCATAAGCTGGCCAGCCACCGAGGCCTCTGGGGAAATCCAGCCTGGCCAGGCCCCTGCTGGGTCCACTGCTCTGCCATCCCCGAAGGCAGCCTGTTAGCTGTCTCTTTTTTATTTTATTTTTTAACTTATTGGGGTGACAATTGTTAGTGAAATTACATAGATTTCAGGTGTACAATTCTGTATTACATCAACTATATATCCCACTGTGTGTTTACCACCCAGAGTCAGTTCTCCTTCCATCACCATATATTTGATGCCCCTTACCAGCTGTCTCTTTTTGACGTTTCCCCAGGGCAAGGATGGGGAGGCCAGGGTGTGCTGGCACAGGTGAAGGAGCCAAGGGCACACGCCTCACGTGACCCCAGCAGTCCACCCCCGCCCTAGAAAGCAGAAGCCCGGAAGGTGGTGATGGGGTCCCCTCGGCTCAGCCAGGGTCCCTGGCACACAGAGGGCTCGGGAAGCATCCGTCACGCAGCCACGGAATGCAACATGGAGCCCAGGCAAGGAGGTGACACAGGAAAGATGTGGCGAGCATCACGTCTGCTGATAAGTGCCAATAAATATGCAAATGATGAATCTAGAAATGCTCTTCTTACTTTCCAATTCAATTCCAGTAACCCAAGGGGTAAATCTCTATAAATTATAGTGGAGTGTGACTTGTAAATAACAATTTTCTGACATCCCAAAAGCATTGCTGTATCTTCAGAGCTTATAAATTGCTGATGTAAATGAGTTTATATAACCATTTTGTAGTTAATAACAATAATACTCAGAGCAGGATTGGGAATCGGGTGCACTTCCCAACTCATAAACGTTTTGGATATCCAAGTGGCCGGGTATGATTCGGGTGTGCCCACAGCACTGGGAGCCGAGCGAGTGAGGTCTGTAGGGAGGACGGGCCTGATGGAGAGAGTGGCACAAACGCTGGCATCACTCCTCGGAGCACCTCGTTTCTCTGCATCCCCGGGCAGCCCTGGGGCAGAGCCATGGGCCTTCTCTCTCTCTCCCCCTCATTCATTAAAGGTGCATCCAAAGCTCTACCTCCTTAGCCCTGGGCACTGTGCTTGGGCGCCGGGCTATTAAACCGCTCTAGCCCCAGCCGAGCTCAGAGAGGACAGTCCAGTGGGGGAGACCTGCCCGCACAGCAGCACAGTGAGAGGAGGCACAGGTGAGTGATATGGTGCACGGCCCCCGGGACGGGCCAAGGGCACAGAGAGAAGCCTGTGGTGGCAGAGGTCACCAGCAGCCAAGGCAGGGGTGTTGGCTAGACAGGGAACAGCCTCGCACCGCTGTGAGCAAGGCACACTCAGGGGATCGCCCAACACTCGGGGGTGCAGATTGGGTCTCAGTGTGGTCATGCTGTGGGGGGGGGGGGAGAAAGCCTCTGCCCCCATGCGCGCCTGGAGCCCACTCCACACCCACAGATGTGGGGAAGGGTCTCACAGAGAGACGGGTTAAAGCATGAGCCTCTTCCCCTTTGCAAGCATGTCACATTGTCTCTGCTAAAACCAGAAGGAACCTCACCGTGCATCCACTCAGACCTGTAGGGAAGCTTGTCAGGTAGGTGACACCCATGACCTGGGCATCTGTCTCCATGTGGGGCTCCTTCAGGAATCACGGGAGCAGGTGCTGTTCTGATCTGCTTTCACGGAAAGTCCTGTATAGACTCAGGGAATTTATTCCCGAGGATGCCTGGAGCTCAAGGTCAAAGCCTCCGGCTAGAGGGTTCAAGACCAGGTCCCCTCACCCTACCTGTGTTTTCTCCTCAGTGAACACAATAATAGGTGGGAGCAGCCTCTGATTTCTTCCAGGACATGGGCGTACACAAACTCTGACATGCACACGTCGCACACACATGCACACACACACACACACACACAAACACACACAACTATAGATCACTCTCCCTTACGAATGCGATATACAGAGTCTGCATAGCATATTAGCGACTTAGCTTGGCAGTGTTCTGAGAATGACACAGCATGACCAGGTTGGGATTATTGAAGGGATGTGAAAAGTGAATGACACTAGAGTGAGGGGTGAAAGCCTGATGGAAACAATAAGGTTCCACATCCATTCTTGAAATTTAAAATCATTTTTAAAAACCGTTGTGAGTTAGGAGGAAGTTCTTTAACTTTATACATTTGTGTGCCTCCATCATTACGTGCACGTGTGCGTGTGGTCAGGCTGCCTCATCCTGCGTGCATCCCTGCACGTATGAATGCGACAACCACTGGAAACATCCCACCTGATGCAGAAACGGCCAGGAATAGCAGCCCACCATTAGCACTGGCCACCAGGCAGGACCTTCCGGGGCACACACCCCACCCTGGACGGTCCAGTTGACAGTTGTTCCTGTGTAAGTCACACCACCCCTTTCATTCTCAAAAGTGTCTGATTATAATAATACTTAAGACAGGAAATAAATCAGATTTATTGTATTGGAAGAAAATATGCCAAGCGTATTTATTTCTGATTTTATAGTAGCTTATTATTAAGAAAAATCAAGGAAGTCAAATAAAAAAGAGGATTAGAATTCATAAGGAAGTTCAGTGTCTAAATATATGTGTAAAAGTATAATTTTTCTTCTGTAGGCCGGCAATAATCAGTTTAAAAATACAATGGAATAAAGACCCTAGCCCCAATAATGAAAAAATTACAAAATACAGGAGAATGTTAAGAAATATGAAAAGAGATATCTAAGTAACTAGGGAGACGTCCATTTCCCTGAGTGAGAAGGCTCCATATTAGAATGATGCCTAAACTAATCGATAAATTAGATTTTAGCCCTCTGTCCCCCAAGGAACCCCAAATTTACTTTAAAAATTGATTTTAAATTTCTAGAAGAATAAAAGCAGAGGATACTCAAGACAGTTCTATTATGCGCCAAGCATATAAAACCTTTGTCACAGCTGATCCCAAAGCAGACACCGACATCGTCCCATTTTGTGGATGAGGAGACTGAGGCACAGGCGGCTGACAGGCGGTTCACTCCTGAACTCAGCATGTGTGCACAGTACAGTTACCACATCCCTTTTCCCATGAGGGAGCTGAGACATGGCCAGCCCAAGGTCACCAGGCCATAGAAAGGTAGAGGTGAGAATTGTCCCAGGGTCTGTGCAGTCTACAAGCCACCGCTGCCCTGCACACAAACAAAACTAGGGGAAGCAGGACTGTGGTGGGTCCAGGCTGAACTCGTCTCTACGGGAGTCAAACCAACAACCAGAAGTGGAGTAGCTTCCACCCTCAGCTTCGTCACGGGTCCACAGCCCAGCAGCTGTCCACAGCGCAGGCGCGAGTGAAAAATCCACTTCCAAGCTAAATCTTGTCACTGGCAGAATTCGGTTCCTGTGGCTGCAGACCTGATGTCCCCATTTCCCTGCTGGCTGTCCCTAAGGGCCACTCCCAGTTCCTTTTCCCCAGACCCCTGCATTTCAGCAGAAAAACCTTCCAGCTGTCAAATCTTTCTCCTGCAGAATCTCTGACTTCTTGGCCTGTGGGTAGCTGGAGAAAACGCAGACTTTTAAAGGGTTCCTGGCAAGAGGTCAAGTCCATCCCGACAACAGTCTCTCTGAAGTGGACGGTGCCATGTAACAATCTGATCACAGGAGGAAAATCCATCAGATCCCCACTTCCAGGGGTCCCATAGGGGAGAAATCGTGGGGTATGGTGAGAAGTCTTGGGGCCGTTGGAGAATTCTGCCTGCCACACAGAGAAGAGAGTAATTCTTAAATAAAGCCCATACAGTTATTATTAAATGCTGTCTTAGACGTGTCACCTGTCAAAAAGAGAAAGTGGAGTCAATCATGGGAGGTTCTGACGGTGTCCCATCCGGACCCTGCGTATGGAGTGGACACACGTAGCTGTTCATCCACGTAGCAAGGCACTGCCACGTCTAAAATCCTATGTGTCTCCGTGATTGTGGACACACTGGGTGGACCATGGACCCTACGCCTGGATTGGATTGGCTGACGCAGGCATGGTTCTGGAAAGCAGCCAGGAGGACCTGCCAGGAGGGGAGCATGGGTCCCGGACATGGGAGAGGAGGCAAGGACCCCAGCCCTCTCTGCTGGCTCCGCCTTCTCCCTGAGGAAGCCTCCTAAGAACGCAGCCACGTGCCACCACCATGCCTGCACGCTCCCTCCGGCCTGCGCTGGCGCCAGCTGCACCCCCGCACGGCCTTTCCTCTCCTCAGGACCCCATCCTAGGGATGGGACATGAAGTGGGGCCAGCCGCCCCAGACGCTCAGAGTGGACCCCAGCAAGCCCGGCCCTGCTGGACGCTCACCCTGTCATGGCACGGGCATCTCTGTCTGCAGCACATGACGTCAGGACGTCATGGTGCCCTCTGCAGTTGGTTAGTGTGCAATTGTGTAAGTTTTCTGTGGAAAACCTTTCACATTCATTGAGAGTTTAAGAAGCTATGACCATTTCCTCCAGCCTCCAGCAGAAAAAATTATATATATATATATATATATATATATATACACACACACACATAGTATAATTTATTAATTTCAAGAAATAAATTTGGTGAACACACAATGGAATTTATAGATGATGTAATACACAATTGTACACCTGAAATCTATGTAAGTTTACTAACAATTGTCACCCCAATAAATTAAAAAAAGAAAGAAAGAAAAGAAATAAATCACTGCTCCAAAGCCACTGTCTCCCACAATAGCAGATGCCATCCATGTGCCATGTACCACCCTCAAGGCCGTCACTGTCGCTCCTTTCTCTGGCCCACAGTCCCCACTCCAGCCTCCTCTGGAACCATTGTTCCAGTGAAGTGGTGACAGATGGGGGAGGCAGGGTAAGACCTGAGCCCAGGTCTGTCCTCCACACCCTGGAGAAGCGGGACCATGTCCTGCAGCCCCTCCTGGTAAGCAGCCTGGAAAGAAGCCCCTGTGACTCGGCCACTGAGAAGGCTTCTGTGTGAACTTCCTGCAAGACGGTCTGGCTGACCCCGGGGCCGGTTCCTGGGAACTGTGTTCTCCCGTTGTCTGAGAAGACCTGCTTTTGGTCTGCAAACCACACTGTGAAAATTGGCTCTGGCTTCCTGGACGCAGAATAACTTCCAATCAAACTTAATTAAAGTAGGACCCGTCATATTTATGTGGTGTTTTCTCTCAGGCAGTGCTTTTCTCCTAATTGGGACTTGAGGGCGCCCCCCAGCCCAGGTGCCTTGGGCTATGGTGAGTGGCCGCTCCGGGCAACCTGGCAGGCGCTGCCTCTCCCAGGAGGAGATGTAGGTCCGCCCGCAGGCGCACCCAGAGGGGCCACAAAATCACTTCCATCCCAGCTGTGGAGATCGTTTTCAGCTTGAGGTTTCTCTCCAGGTCTCTGACATTCTCAAACAGCCCAACAGCCATAACTCCAGACGGCAGGCGTCTACGTGGACTCCATTTGGCAAGCGCCCTGGGATCACATGGCAGGCCATCTGGCATGGCCCGCCCCTCTTGTCCCCTGGTGAACCCCACACAGGGTGGGATGGGAGACGTGCCTGCCCACAGGAGGGGCCCTTGCTTCTTGGAAGGCACCGTTGACATTTAAGCTTCAGAATTTCTGTCTGACCTCAGTGTGCTTTAGAGACAGAGGGGGTGGTGCAGATAAATTTATCAGCTCAGCTAAACACTTCTGACCCTGCATGTGCTACCTGTGGGAGCTCGCCCTGTCCCATGGGCATCACAGCCCAAATTCCACAGGAGATGCCTGCATCGTGTGCCGTCTGCGACCCCTTGTCCTTCAATTCAGCTTCTCTGCAAAGTCCCCAAAGCCTCGCGTTTAATGCCGACTTTCTGGGATGAGCACGAACGTATGCTTCCATCAGCCACAGCATTTCCAGGGACCGACGACTCCGGCTGGTGAGTGGTGCCCGGGTTTGTACCTCCCGCAACACAAGTGGGTCAGCATGGCAGCTAATTCAGCCCTTGACTTTCCAAGATAAATGGCCTTCCACTGTCTACACAGTGTTTGGTATCCACAGCTGTTTTCATTTTATGTTGTGTCTGCGATTTCACCAATGTCATGTAATTTTCACATTTTCCCAAATTGAGCTGTTTTATTTTCTACTTCTGCGTTACTGCTACATCACAGAAATGGTCTGGGCGCTCTTAAAAGAGCAGCGTTTCAAAGTTTTGAAAGACAGCTCCACTTAGAAAGGAGCTCTGTAACTCATTTTCAGGTTCTTGTGCCTTTTTGGATACATCGCTCATACACAGCGTTTCCATGCGCCTGGAGCAGAAATGGCCTTAATAAATCCCATTATTCTGAAGAACAATAAAAATAACAGGTTGGTGACACGGGAGCCCTGATAAATAACACTTGTTATTTTGCCGTGTCATTACCATCTCTTTGCTCCCGCCGCCTGGCTGCTGACACACTGCGCAGGTACCCCGGGCCCTGCTGGGGAAAGGGACAGCGGGAGTCTGTCTTCAGGAAGCCAGCGAGTGCACAGCCTGCTGTCCTCTGCAGTCACGGACAATCCGCCAAACACTCCGACCATGGGCGCTCGAAAGTTCCCACCTCAAAGCAACCCCAGCCCCCCCTTTCTCCTCAGTGGAATGATCTCAATGCTGGATTCCTGCACCACCTTCTCATCTACTTAGTTGCTGGAGACCCAAGCCTGAAAACCAAGGCGTGGTCAAACCTGAGTTAAAAGGGCAGCGTGAAGGGTTCAGAAATGACTTACTAAGCCTTGCGGCTCTCACAGAAGTTCAGAAGAGCACAGAGGGATGACACTTCATTAAGCTCGCCCTACTGGAAAAGAACAAGTGAATTATACAAAATCTGCCTATAAAACCCCTGCATTTATGTTTATCTGGTTATCAGAGTAGAACTGTATGTCTGAAAACAGACAAAAGGACCCAACACATGAGACAGTGTTAGAAAAGTGCCCTCTTAGGGACTCCATTCTCTTCTCTGCCCAAGTCCATGGTGGGTACAGGACGGGGGCCTTGGGTAGAGAATCTGCAAAGTCGAGTTCCAGGCCGAGAGGAAGGCCAGCCACCCGTGCCGAGCGCTCCCAGCAGCTAACACCTGTGGCCCATCCATTTCTCTGAAAGTCGCCATCTGATGTTTTTGTGGAATTTGCATTTCCACCTGTCACTCACGTTTCCAAAGGAGTCCTTCCGCTGCACGTCTGACTTGGGTCGGTCCAATGGACTCTCCTGGAGAAAGCCTCTCCTTTCGCTTATGCCAACACTTGCAGACCCGCCACCCCAGGCCTCAGAACCCACGGCACCTGCTGGGCCATCATAACAAACGCTACCGCTTTCTCCAGCACTCACCACCGTGGGGCAGACCGTGTTCTGAGTTGTTCGCAGCATCAGCTCAGTTACATGTCACATCCACCCAGCAAAGCAGGACTCTGCATGGAGCCCACTTCACTGGGGAGGCAGCTGAGGCAGGAGAGGGCGAGGGCGCTGCAGAAGTACCAGTTAGCATGGAGCCGCCAGGGGCCCACACACCCGCCACTCCACAGCACTTTCTGTTAGGCTGCCAGCAGGTGGTCAAGCCGGAGAGTGGTGATACCTGGGCTCCCATCTTGAGTGTAGTATTGACTACTTCAAGGGTGCCTCCCAAATTCTGCAGCTCCTCTTGGCTCATTGGTGATTTGTCTGGGGAAGGCAAACCCTTCCTGATGTGCACATGGGCCCGGGCAGAAGGCACAGCTGGGCAGGCAGCCATGCTGGGGACGGCTGCCCCACCACACCTGGGACCTGTCTGCTGCTCCCCTCTCTCTCCGAGCACCCCTGGCCACCTCTGACCACCCCTTCTTCCAGAATTGTTTGGGTTTGCTCTATCTGGGGAGGTGGGGAGGGACTGGGTTTCAAGGGAGGGACCAGGATCTAGTGTCTTTCTGTGCGACTTTTCTTCACCTTTTACCTCTCCACGGTCAGCCCTCAACTCTACACCTCAGGCGCTGTGCTCTCCTCTTGAATACCCAGCTGTCTCTGGACACAGGACACATATTCCTAGAGACACCCGTGACCTCATTCTCTCCCTGCTGTCACAGTCAGCTCAGGCTGCCATAACAAAACACTACACGGGGCAACTGACACAGGAGACATTTACTCCCCACAGTCCTGGAGGCTGGATGCCCAAGGTCAAGGAGACACCATTGGGTCACCGCTGAGGGCTCTCCTACAGACGCTCCTTCTCGCGGTGTCCTCACGGTGAACAGACGGTCTCCAGTCTCTTGCCCCTCTTAGAAGGGCACGGAGGCCTTCTCGGGGCTCCACCCTCCGCACCTCCCAGAGGCCCAAGCCCCCAATACCATCTCATCGGGGGTTGGGGCTTCTGTGAGTTCACATGCAGTTCATCAGGAATTCAGTTAATTTATAGGAATTCTGGGGCCACATAGACATTCAGTCTATAGCACTCACCCCCCTTCTTCCTGGTGGAGACGCATATACTCCTGAGCAGGTCCATCTGGAACTCCCCTGGGCTCCTGTGTCCCGGCCACATGCCCTGGCCAAGCCATTGTCAGGGGACGCTGCTGTGGGAGTGTCTCACTGACCCATCCACACAAGCACTGAAACAGGCTCTGTGTCCCTCCTAGCTATCTGCCACTCCAGTGTATCCAGACAGGGAGGGAACAGATTTACGACGCCCTGGGCTGGGCGCTGCCCAGAAGGATCGAGTCCCTGAGTGGTGGTACGATCGGGCCCTTCGCTGTAGGAACAGGCATTTTCCACCACACTTGCTCCTGGAATGTTCCCGTCTACATCATTTTATGGCGAGATGAGAATGTGTTCAGGTGCAGTTTTGTCTTCCAGATTCGAAACTGAACTTGCCTCCACTTGTTTGCTTTTTGTGTTTTTTTTACCCCCACCCCCCTTGGGACACCATCCCAAAGGAAGGGAAGTGGCTGAGGAGGAACCCCAGTGGAGAGGCGCGCAGGGCGTGCAGAGAGCGGGTCACTGGTGCGTTCTGTGTGCCAGCAGCAGTCACCGCACCAGCAGCAGTCGGCCTCACCGCTGCACCTGCTTGTACAGTTCACACTAAAGCCTGAAACGCAGCAAATCCCACTTCACAACGCTTTCAGGGCTGGAGACTGAATTAAAGGCCTCCATTGTTTGCAAGGATTATTTCCTCGCCTCTTCCAGCTTCAAAGAAACGCGAATTTTCACTCACTTTTCTATTGATCCTTGTTGATCAGATTAAGTTTGTTTTGGATTCCTAGTGAAACAAAGGCAAACAGATACATTTTAAGCACTTTCATGTTTAGCTTTGTCTCAGTGCTAAATTCTCACTGTGTTTCTGCGTCCTTGTTATAAAGATTACTAGGCAGTTGGGGGAAAACCAGGGAATTACCATAAATTCTATTCACTAAATACCAACACTTTCAGGCAAATTATCTCAATTGTAAAATACTTTGGCATACCAAGTAATTATGTGCAATTAAAACCCCACTGCTCGTTTACTTTCCCTTGTTAATTTATAATAGAATACCTGTACTCAGGAAAGCGAAAAGATTAGCAAACACTAGAAATCAAAGACGTCTCTCAACGCCGCAAAAATAAAGCCAAACCTTTATCCTACTCACTGGGCACTTCAGATTTCAGATGAAATTATTTAATACTCTCCCACTCTTTAATAAACTGTAAAGAATCTGAAGAGCATTTCCTTGAAGACAGAATGTTCTCAGGCGCTTTGTAAATACACTGAGGAGGTCTTGCCCCTGCCCGCTCTCCACTCTGGCACATGACTCAGATCCCCGGAGCTGGGAGTAACGAGTTTCACTCTGGGCCACTCAGCCCGGCTTCTTACCTGCCTTCCCGTCCTCCTCAGGCTGCTGCTGAACCTGCACTTAACCTTCCACTGAAGAATCAGTCCTTCTGCCAGCCGCCCTCCCCTCCCCACCTCCCCCGTGCCAGGCAGAGCGCCCAGAGCAGACACCTAAGGCACTTGCTGGGCTCTGCCTGTGGAGACCCCCTTCTTGACTCCACCCCGCCTGCCCCGGTGAACCCCGCATCCTGGCTCTTCCTCAGGCAGATGCAAAACCTCTCCCACTGGACAGAGCCCACCCCCCCACCCCCAACCAGAAGCCAGAGTTCTGTCTCAGTGACATTAATTTACGGGAGGTAAGAGGCTAATTGTCTCACGAACATTAGGTCACCACCAACCAGACAAAGAAGAGACACTTTTTTAGGGAAATGTTAAGACCATACTCATAGGTCACACTTGCCATGATCAAGGAACGACCAACAGCCCTGATACTCCCCCCGGGGTGGGTGGAGGGCGCCCCTGGGACTCTAGACAGTTGGTGGGAACATGCGGAAAGTCCCAGAGAAACTGGAGGAGCTGGTTGCCCTCACGGATGTCATGGCTCAGTTGTCCATGTGACCATGTGTGACAGGGCCTGAGGGGCATGTGCAGCTCAGACCGGACCCTGCACCTAGGGGCAGTTCTCCCCAAACCCTGGCCCCACCTCCTCTGCGGGTCAACCCTGCAAGTCCAGCCCACGGGCAGGTCCTGGTAGTGCAACCCGCTTACAAACGGGGCCACGTGAGGGAAAGAGTCCCACCTACACACGGCTGTGCCACACAGCACTTCATAAACACATGAATGGCATCTGCCTGTTAACACTCCATCACCAACCCCACTGTCCCATTTCCCTAAAGAAGCAACAGACAGCTCTCCAGCTGGCAGTAGCGGAGGAACCAATCTGCTGGGTGGGCCTACACTTCTGAAGAGAATGTTATTTCCATAAATATCCTTTGCTGTGTTATTTGGGGCTTCTGCTGTGGCTGGAAGAGGGGCCCACGTGGATGAGCCTGCGCGAGGTGGTCCAGCCCTGTTACGGTGCCGGGCCAGGATGCAGGGGATGGGGGGAGTGGGGGGGAGGGGGGTGGGGGGGGCGAGGGGGTTGCCGGGGTAACGGGGGGGGGAGTTTGCAGGGGCGGCGGGGGAGCAGCCCCACGTTCAGCCCAGGCCCTGCCCTCACTCCGCTGGGGAAGTCCGTTATCATTCTTTACGTCCTTGTCTCTAAGCCTCCTGCTCCTCCAAGGAACAAAGAGGGACACCTGCCCCTTCCCGACCCGCTGGACTGGGTGCACGACGCCAAGGAATGTTCACAGGTGTGTCCTTGGCGAGGGCTGAGGATGTGCCCTGCCAGCTTAAAGAGGTGAAATTATGAATATCTACTCAGTATTCTTCTAACGGTTGGTTGGAATATGAAATCATCAGATCTCCAAAAGCTTCAATGAAGCCGTTTTTCCATTGGAAGCCAAATCTGATTGTTTATGTTTGAAAAACCCTTCACATATGGTTTATCAGTGTTCTCACATCTTAACCTGGAAATGAGTGTGAACTGGCCCCACTGCATCCCTGTGCTCGTCTGCTAAACGGTCACCATTCCGTGTCCCTCCCACTGTAGTCGGGACACAGTAAATGAGGCAGAAAGTCTCAGGAAGAGTAAAGCACCAATAATCACTGTGTCATAGTAATATGTAGCCACGGGTCCCAGTCTGCCTTGCCCCAATGCCTGGAGGACACAGGCTCACCAAGCTGTGCTTACATACCTTCAGAAACAGTACGTTCTGCTCAACGTCTGTCAGGTTAACACAGCCTGTGTTTTTATTTAACATAGAGATCTGAGCATGTCCTGAAGTTGTGAAGATCAGGAGAGCCCGTAACCGTGGCTGAGCCTCCGGAGGAAGCCATGCCCACTGCCTGGCGTCTGCTTCCTTTGACTGTAGGCCCTACACACGCCTGACCACGAAGAAGAGGTGGAGGAGGGGGCACCGCACCGGGAGTGTTTCAGTGCCTGAGAGGTCGGCTGAAGAGTGTTACCAGTGGTTGCCAGTGTTCTGTAAGACCCAGTGCCCGTGTGTATTTAACCCACATTGCCCTTCCCAGCCCACTTCGGGCTGTGCGTCTGCCGCACTGCCCGAGAGAACTTTCTGTGAAGATGGAAACGTCCTGTGTCCACACTGCCCCCTGCACTGGCCATTCGTCTCATGTGGCTCTTGAACCCTTGAAATATGCCTGGTAAGACCGAGGGGCTGCATTTAACATTATATCGTATTGTGTAGACATTTCGATTTAATAGCATGGATGGCAAGTGGCAGCCACGTTGCCAACACAGTTCCAAGACTCTGAATAAAAAAAGTAAGAAAAGCAATATGTTGCAGTTCAAGAAATGCCAATGAAACCAATAACTGTTTTTAACCTAATACATTTGCAATTATTTGTTTTGCTTTTTTCCCTTTAAAATACTCAGTGTTGGTGCACATATAAAGAGATAGGACCCTCATAAACCAACAGAGCTGATCAAAAGCCTTTTTACTTTTTTTGTTTATTTTTTTCAAAACCCTTTTAAAAAGTGGATATTCTTTGTCCCAGGCATTTTGATTCTAGAAATCTATCCTAAATTGCTAGTTGAGGTCTCAGACAAAGATTATAGTACAAAATTATAAATAATATTGTTACTTTGAATTATTTTTAAAATCCAAAACTAACTCAATGCCCAAGAATAGAGAAACAGTTAAATGGATTAAGTTTATCCAATAGGATAGCATATTTCTAATTTCAAATGACATTGTGAAATGTATATGATGTAATTTTCATTGAAAAAGCCTGGATACAAATTGTTATCTTTAGTTATTTATATTTGTATTTACATACAAAAAAGACAGAAAGGAAATAAACAAAAATATTGCCTGGGGCCATATCTGAGTGGAAGGATTATTTGTGTTTTATAATATTCTGTATTTTCTCCAAAGTGCCTAAATGATTTTTACCCAAAGAAAAAATCAATGGCATTAATTCATTTCATCCACCAATGTGTCATTCAGAAGATGGGCATTTGAAATAGTAAATGGTACCCAGGGAGTCAAGGAGACAGCTCTGGGCACTTTCTCTCCGAGCCATTAGGGTACCACTTAGGTGCATTCTTACTGAGTAAATTAATTGACCGTCGACTTAATGTGTGGGTCCCTTGTGGATAGGCCATCCTTTCCTTGGTGTGTACAGCTCTGCACTATGTCCCATGGAGACTCTTTGGTTCCAAGAGAAATGGCATAGATCCTGACATTGTGGAACACTCATCTATTTAAAATTATAATCGCTGCCATACAACTCAATGATAGGAGCTGATGGAATTGGAGAAATAGCCACCTGCACCTGCAGCGAGACACCCGTGTGGAGGTGCTGGGAAGCGGAGAAAGAAGCTCGCTCGGTGTGCCCGCGTCTGCCCAGCCTTTCTGGTCTGATGGCGCCCGCAGCTTGAAACAGCCCCTGGCTGGGAGCGCTGCTTCCCAGGGCGCATAATCGAATTCCTTCCCTCTGGGAGGCCTGGGCCAGGGCCCCAAACTGAATTTTATGCAAACTTGTGATGACGAACTTAGTGCATCATGTCAAACTGTAAACTTTATTTTATTTTTTATCAGCTGCTGGATAATTGAAGGGGAGGAGATGCCCAATTGACATCCGCCCCAGGCATCAGCCCTTCTTGCCGGAGCCTCGCCTCCCAAGACAGGTGCCATGAAGGAGGGTGGTTTCACCCCCCCAAGGTGGTGCCCCTGCCCTTGTCAAACTCCCCAGCGTCTCCTGCTGTCACATTGCACTTCCCTCCCTGCTCCATCAGCTGTCCTCCCAACAGAAAGTAAACATCTCCCCAAATCAATAATTGATGAAAACCAACTTTAAAAAGTAGTGACCCTCAATTCTCACTTAGACATTCTCGTTTTGATACAACCATGACCTATTATTTTTACAAAGACACTGAAGTCTAAATTATTAGCAAGATAAGGCTTAAATCACAGTACAGTTTTCTCCCATTTAACTACTTTTGGAGAAAGGTGCCACTTTTAAAAATAAATAAATGAGTGATGACTCATCCAGTACACTCCACGATGGACTAAGTCTCTCGCTGTCAGTCAGAAACGAGCCCCCAGCCCCCTAGCCCAGGAGGCGTCTCTGCTGTCACACCAGCCACACTTTAGCGGGCTCAGCCTGCTCATCCATATTTGGAAACAAATTTCATGTCAGAATTCATAAAACTGTATTATTGCCAAATTCAGCTTGAAAACCCAAACATCGAAAATGTCTGCTGTGCCCCCAAGTTAAGATTCTGTAAGAATGGTAACTGGGTTTCATTGCATATTCTGTGTCTTAAACTGGGAAAAAAAAAAAAAAAATCCCACAGATCTGGAAAGTGAGGAAGTTGGACTGAAGAATATTCTCTTGGGAATTTCCTTTTTTTAATTTTTTTATTTTAACATCAAAAATACATTTCTTAACATCAAGAAGATAATTCCAAAAGAAAACAGAGGGACAAAAAAATAGTTGCAGACAGTGGACTGACAGGAAGACATGCTGCTTTAATAAATCTATTGATGTTTGTATTGTAATCAAATGTATTCATGATTGTATTGATTTAAATATTAAGCTCCCAAATGTGTTCTTGTTTACATTACACTTACACACACACACACACACACACATTTTCTTTTCAGATTGAAACCTCTGTCTCATAGAGACAGGCACACCCTAATGGTGTCTCTCCTGTGGGCAGAAGGAACGGGTCACGGTGGGAGGGGCTAGAAAGACCAGTCTTTATCCTACTCAGAGGGCGTTACACACTCCCACCTGCCTGAATCCGTGTAGACGCTACATCAGTCATGTCCGGACCATTTCCACTTTTCTTTGTTCTCTATTTTCACACTCTCTCTTTATCCCCTGAAAACAAAGTGATGGGTAAGTCAAAAGAGTGAATCTTAATTAAAGAGGAAAACGATGTCAAGAGCAGCTATTGCGCTTAAGGAGTTAGTTACACAGGATGCAGCATGGCGGAGGGTGTGAGCTTTCTGCCCTGGGTGGCACAGAAACAGCCTGGCAGAAGTAGCCTGGCAGACCCTCAGATGCCCACTCACAGCCTTCCCAGCCCTGTCCTGCCAAAGATACTCTGGTGTAGCAAGTCAAGGATGGCAAAGAATCGATTGGTAATCGACAACCCAGACCCACGGTGATGTCACATGGCACAGGTGTCTTTACTGTTCATGTCACGTGTCCATCAAGGAGCACAGTGGCCTCTGCTCACCTCCTAACCACGGTGCCCAGGCTGCTGGGGCTTTGTCTCCACATGTGACTCGTGCACCAGCCCTGAAAGCTGTTCTAAGGAGTGCCATGTGTTCCTCTGTTCACAGCTCACTGCCCCAAACATCACCGCCTCAAGTGAGTGAGGAAAAGCCACACACTGTGCTCCCAAAGAAGAGGCTGAGAGTGTGAGCAGATGTGAAGGCCAGCACAGGCAGCAAAGTGCCCGACCCGGAGCCAGGCACAGGCAGCAAAGTCCCCAACCTGGAGCCATGCTGGGCGCACCGAGCTACCCCGGCTCCCCTTTCCTGCTGCCGAGGGCCCCAAGCCTCAGCTTCCTTTGCTTCTCGGTGGCCATTGACCCAGTTCCGGCATTGGGATGCCTGAAAAGCTCTGCTTGGGGATGCCTGAGAATGGTCATTCTTTCAGATGTACGTGAATCCGTTTCCTCTGCCACCCTTTCTTCCAGTTTGAATGTGTCTGTGTGAGACTGTGATGCTTGGATTATGGCAGCCATATGGAGGTGATGAGGCTGCACCAACAATCTATGGATGGTGGGGCAGGAAAGAAAATGTCCTGGGCACTGAAAATACCATAGCGTCGTTGCTGTACCAGACTTGGAACTGCACAGCTCCAGGCTTCCCCTATGGGACGATGGACCAATGGAGCGACCTTTCTGCTTAAGCCATGACCATCAGATACTTTGTTGCCTGTAACTGACTGAATCTAAATGGATACATTGGCACTTCTGCAAATAAGTAGCTACAACGTAGACTCTTGGAAACATTGCAAAGAAGATCTACTAGTGAAGGGCCCATGAAGGGACATTAATCCCATTGGAGCTGCTGGAGACACTCTCGTGATGAGTAAGGACGCTGACCAACTGGCAGGAGCTGGCATAAGAAGATTGTCTGCAGCTTCTGAGGGCACAGGGCAGCTCCATTTATTTCACCTTTCATTTGATAATCACACTAACTCAGGGCCAGTCGGTGCTAGATCTTAGGGGTGGAGAAGCCACGGATTACGGGTAGGTTATTTGTTGCCAAGGCTGTAGGAGAATGCCGGCACTTCTCCAGTTGGAAACTGGTGGGATGAAAACACAGAGAGGCTGGAGTGTTTGGTCCGCACATGGACAGACGTGGACAGAAGCTTCCTGATGATAGGACCACACCAGCAAAAGCAGAACAGAGGTGGGAGGAGAAGGGAGGCTGCCAGCATGATCGCTGCACCTTACCGAGCCTATGCTGTGGGGGTTGCAGAGCACCCCACGTCGGGACATGGTTCTATGAGCCAAGATTTGTCACTGTGTGTGTCCTTGAGGGGGCACTCCTGTCCCCCAGTGGGCTCTGACTCTGACTCTGGCCCAGCACAGCCCACAGCACCTGACTTCACAGAGCTGCTCAGAGCTTCTGGATGAAAACAGTTCTGGTAGCTCGAGCGTCATTAGCTGTGGGGAAAGTGGGGAAATGGAGCCGCTTTAAAAGACCCCACTTTCCCTCATGTCCTGCATGAGGGCGCTTTAATTAAATGCCATGCAATCTGGCAGTTTCACCCTCTTTAACTGATCACTTGTAATTCAGACAGTATTGGTGCCAGTCCTCAAAACATGTCTTCTGAGCGCTGAAGTGTAGGATGATACACCAAGATAAAAACAAGTTGGTTTCTAGCTCGGAAAGCAGAAGGGGCAATAAGGTGAAACTCCAGGAGATCACGACAGGTACGTGAAGAGCTAGAAGAAACCCTCCTCCAGGTCCTCGGTATGCCTGGGAAATGTGGGGAAGCAAGAGTACACGGCAGGCAGTGAGATCACAACACGGGCCCAGGAAGTGACAGGGTAAACAAACTCCAGACACCTGGAGCTCAGAAGCCAGTGGGCCTGGCCTGTCCCTCTGCTGTGCAGTGGTGACTGGAACCACTGTCATTTTTCTATGGCCTCTCAGGCTGATTTCATGGCCTCATGCAGATCCCAGGAGCTGCAGGCATCCTCTCCCCACCCCCACCCCACTCCCAAGGTGCCCAGGCTGTGCTCTCTGTGGGTCATATCTAAACTCCCTGCCCAGTGGGCCCATTCACTCTCAGTTTGTCCAAAACGCTCTCTGCCAAGAGTCAGGGGTCAAGCCCTGTAGTAAGTTCAATGGTGGCCCCAAAAGATACGTCCTCATGCTGCCTCCCAGAGCCTGTAAATGTGACCTCATCTGGAAAAAAGGTCGATGCAGATGTAGTTAATTTAAGGATCTCCCTATGAAGAGATCATTCGGGACTATCTGGATAGTCCTAAATCCAATGATGGTACCCTTATCAGAAGCAGAAGAGACGCAGAGGAGGCCACGTGATGACAGAGGCAGAGACGAGAGTGATGCAGCCACCAGCCCAGGAGCCCCTGGAGTCAGGCGCTGCAGAGGCAGGAAGGGCCCCCCCCATCCCCAGAGCCTCAGCTGGGGCACAGCCCTGCCCACTCTGTGACTTTAGTCTTGGTCTCCAGAGCTATGAGAAGATAATCTCTGTTGTTCTAAGCCATGCAGTTGGTGGTGCTTTGTCGGGCAGTGACAGGAGCCCCTCCTCAGCCAGGGACCCTGGGAGCCCGCCTGCAGACGTACAGCACCCGCTGAGCTGTTCTCTGGGTCCCTCCTTCTCTGATGGTGAGGGTGGAGTATGAGGAGGACGGGGTCCCCACTAGGCCCTCAGCTCCAGACACCCCACCTCCCTGGGCCTCTGGCAGGGGCAGAGCTGGTACCAGGCCCTGACCGTCCACTGATGGTCCACACCGGGACCGTCACAGAACTGGCTTGAGTAACTGCTGTGTGCACGACACCAGACGTGCCGGATCCCAGCGCAGAACATTCAAAGGGCATCGACGTCAGCAAACAGCTTGTTCCAGCCTCACGTCTGAGCCTGTGACACTGGTCCCAGCCCAGCCCCACGCCGCGCTCGAGGTCATCGCTCAACAAATATTTGTGCAACCACAGTCTTTTAATCTGTTATGTAACCCTACTCAAGAAAAAGCTGTGTGTGCCCATGTCACCTTAAGCATAAAATTGGGGACAAAAATCCAAGTGGTAACGCACTGAGGTGTTACGTTTGTCAAACACATATAAGTAATTAAAAAAAAAAATCCTTCACATTATTTTAAGTGTTTTCCAAAGCCCCTCGTTAGTTTTTTTTTGGTGAACAGCTGAATATAAGGCTCCATTTGGGTTTCCAACATGCTCAGGACACCCCCCACTTGGGTCCTGACTCCTCGCTCACTGAATTCAAGGTTAGAGGACACTGCCCCTGTGGATATGGCCCTGACACCACCTTACTCTATTGTCGTCTTATTCCAAATGCTTAACGAACAGACATGAGACCAGTTTACACAGAAACCACTTCACCTTTTTGCTTTGTTATTATTTGGTGGCATTCAATGAACAGAAAGTAAAAAATTAAGTAACTACCTATCCTGAGAGAAGAATTCCAGAATATTCCACGAATGCCCAAATATGATTCAAGGCGACAATATGCCAACCACAAAGGAACTTGAATTAAAATAATAAATACTTCACTCTTTCAGGGCTTTAGCATCAGGTGTGTTTCCCACCATGTCTATATGCCATGTAGACATACCCACGTTAGCTGAGGTCAGGTGCATTGACAAATTTTGTTTAACCCAAAAACTGACTTTTTAAGGGTGTGGCTATGGCTTATTAAAGCAATTACTTCTTCCCTCTCCCTTTCCCAGGTGTGCTGGTCACTCCGCAGGTTGGAGACATGTGGCAGAGGTCATCTCTCTGGAAAACACAGGTAGACTTCTCCTTGAATGGCTTTGTTTATTTATCATCAAAATACACCCTTCACCAACAGGTACCCATGGCAGACTATGCGACAAAAACCAACATGCTCATTTGAGAAATGAACACAAGGGCAGAGGTATTGTAACAACTCTGAGAACTTGCAACAAAGAAACAATGGGGCAGAAGCTCAATGTAAATTATACCATTTATATTTGAGACGGGGACTCAGCAAAGGTCTGTGAAGAACTGTAAAGCTTGAGTCAGACTTTAATATGCGTTGCCCACGTTGAAAATGAATAGTAATAATAGAGAAACTTTGCTAAAATAATATGTTACTGACCCACGCTAAAAAGTGACTTATGGGTCTTTCCATCCACAGGCTCAGAGGACATACACTAAGCGGCAGGCACAGAGTCAGCTGCAGGGTACAGACACTGGGTCTCCCTGCCACCTTCTGCTTTCAGGGCCCTGGGTGCTGCCCCTGCTCTGCATCTCCAGCAGAGCCCCCCCATGGTGGGTGCTGGTCACCAGGGTACTGACCCCCTGTTCTGGGCACAGCCCCCTCCCAACCTCCATTCTTTCTAAGGCCATAAGCTGAGCCCTCCCTGCTCACCAGCCCATGGGTGGCCCTGAAGGCTAATCTATCACTCTCCTCGTGGTCCCCAG
Source organism: Rhinolophus sinicus (assembly GCF_057876585.1). Lineage (NCBI taxonomy): Eukaryota > Metazoa > Chordata > Mammalia > Chiroptera > Rhinolophidae > Rhinolophus > Rhinolophus sinicus. Next base: position 2,158,302 of record NC_142503.1, read on the forward strand.
CACCTCCCCCAGAGATGCAGAAGTGCTGTGGACATCACAAACTACTGTCTTTATACACTGCATCCTGTGCTCCTTCCTGTACAGCCGTGACCCCAACGGGGCCAGCTCAGGAGACTAATGCCGCTGCAGGCAGTGTGCTATCCTCAGACCCGTCCCCTCCTGCAAGCGCACTCCGCCTGTTCCCTCCTTCCCTTGGGATGACCGGCTCTCCACAGGTGCCCCCTGTCCCCAGCACCCTTCGCAGTCTGCCTGCCCTGTCCCATGGTGACAGACACCATCGGGCGGGGGAAGAAGCCCAGCAAAGGATGCGGCTGCAGTTCCCATCTCACCAGGGCCCATGGCTCCCACACGAGAAGGCGTTCCCGGGACTCGCCCACCAGCTTTCAGGTGGGGTCCCTGTCATCCTTGTGGAGGAGACATGGACACAACAGACAGATCAGCTAATAATGCATGTGCCCTCGAGACACCCTCCCCCGGGGGCGCAAAGACACCGGGGCAAGGTCACTCCCACAGCCCCATGTGGACTAATAGCTAATTAGAAACCATTGAAATGCCCTTTAATTGGGAGCTAATTGAATCAACTATCGCCCTGGGATCCTGAGCCACAGTTTTTAACCATGGTGAGGCTCCACGTATGCCAGCGTGAGAAAACAGGCAAGAGGTTGGTAAGGGGGAAAACTGAGTTTCAGACAAACTGCAAAGTGGGGCGGTGTCACCTGTGCAAACGCACACGCAAAGCTACCACATGTACATACGTATGTGTGTGTGTGGATCTCCTTGTGAGGGTGTGTGGCACCGTACGTACACACCTAGCAAAGGGGCAGAGGGAATGATCACGTGGGCTGGAGAATGGTTACCTCTCGAAACAGGGTAGAGATTGGACAGAGGAAGGTAGGGAGGGATGGACTTGTCAGGGGATATTTCTATTTTACATGAACTTTTTAATGATAAGGTATATTTATGTGTTACTTCTATCATTAAAACTGAAACACCCACTAAGATGCATAACAGTAATAGAGTGTGATGTGTCTTTCTGGGCTTCCTGCAGGAGGGCTGGTCATCTCCACCCTGACACTCAGGGGACGGGCTCGAGGAAGAGTCCTCATGACAAGCGGTGAGCAAGGGGCCAAGGCCATCAGGCCGGGAGGGGAAATGACAGCCGAGCCAAAGAATAAGGAGAGCTCATGTCGGGTAACATATTGGGACCTCATGTGAGCACAGGACGCTGGGAAAAACAGGGCTCACCTGAGACAGACTAGAGGTGGGTCAGCAGGGTGGATGGACCCTTTCTCCCTCACACATGAGGAGGGACCTTACCCTCTAGGCAACAGGGAAAGCTTGAGAACTGGTGACTAGATGAGAGTAACTTGGTCAGTTTTTGATGGAGAAAGATCACCCCTGATGGAGAAAGATAGGTTAAAATGGAACCAGGTTGAAGGCAGGGATATAATTCAGGGAACCATGACGATAATCCAATATGTTGAAGATGTCAGTTGAAGTAAAAGAATGCTAATAGGCAGGGTGACCATATAATTTATTGGCCAATGCAGGACACTCTAGAAAATTTAATATTCTAGCCAGAGAGACACTGGGATTGTGCCAGGTGCACTGGGCTATACGGACACCTCACCGATGAGGGGTAAGAGGAAGACGATCATTGGCAGGATGCCTGCAAAGCCATGTGTCGCCGACATCTGCCTGAGGACAGGACCACAGCTCCCTTTCCTTGTGTCCGTTTACCACCACCAGGAACACTGTGGGTGCTGAATAAACAATCAGTGAATAAATGTAGGTAGGACAACACAGAATTCAAGACGGACAACTGAAGGCGGCATCAGACTGGCCACCAGGATTCTGGCTACTTCGTGCATGATGGCACTCTTGACAGGTGTCACAGAGACATGAAGAGGAGCAGTGCATTTGCAGGTGGTCAGGTGGAGGTGAGTCAAATGCAGTGGAATATTGGGTCGTCACTCTTGGCTGAGATTTGGATCAGAGGTAGAGATGTGGGAGAGCACGGACAAAAGTCCAGGCTGTGGATGACGTTTTCCAGTGAGGGGGCCTGGACCAAGATGAGGGCCAGAGAAAAACCACAAGAGCGCTGGGCTTAGCAGCTAGGAAACAGAAGGATTTAAGGGCACAGCAGACAGAGAAGGAACAAACAGAGAGACAGAAGGAATTGTGGAGGGGCTGGTATCAGGGCAGGTGGGTGTCAGGGCCTGGCATTAAAGTCGGCAGAAAAGTTCACTGGTGTTGAAGGATCAAACTGTATGCCTGGGATTCTTGTTCATGAAATGAGTTTTTCAACTGACTAAGGTGAACTAAGTCCCAGTCACCTCTGTGCTTATTTAAAATTCAAATGTTGGACCCAACCTCATACATAATGAATCAGAAGATCTCTAGGCAAGGTCCATGAATTTTAACATGCTTCCCAAGGGATTCTGAACTTTTAGAATTCTAGGGTAATATTTGGGTTTTCCAACTGGATTTGGTAGACCAAGGAATGGAAGACAGGCTTGGAAAGGAGAAGAGAATTCTGATCTGAGAATTATGGGTTGCAAAGTAGAAACAATAAGGAGTAATAAATAATAAATCCAGGCAAATGCCAAATCCAACATTTCACCAAGAACATACTCTGTTTTCTAAATAAAACACTATATTGCGTTATAGACTTTCTAGGATATGAGGAGAATTGACCCTCAGCTGCTCAAGTCTTTCCAGCCTCAGTGGATACATTTCAACCACAAACATTGACATATGATGTGCTACGGAGATAGAACTCTTTTCTGTCAAGAGGGAACCAAGGATAGTTTAGCAGGGGAATAAAATGAATGCAGCTCTGGTGGAAAAATGACTTCTACACCAGAGAACCGAAGAATGATAGAAAGAAGATGACGCAGGAGGCCCTGTAACAGCCCAGACATGCATTCCAAGGTCTTGAACTGGGGACGGACGACTCTAGATCTGAAAGGCTCTTTGAGGTAGAATTGACAGGTCGTAGTAAATGGCTGTAGGCAGCCACGAAAAGGAAGGATTAAAAATAAGCTCCTGGGTGAACGATCGTGCGGGTGCAGGAGGAGGAAACACGTTCCGAGGGGGACAGACTGATGGAGGGAGGAAGGGGAGGAGGAAAGGATGAGTCTTCTGGGCAGGACATTTGATATTTATGTTAATAAGGCTTTGGGGGAAGCTTTCACATATTTGTCCTTCTGGTAGGAGGTAGTAAGTCCTGGAGAAGGTGCTTTCCCCTCCGATGTCTTGGCTTGATGATGAAAGGAAACAGTAATTCAAGAGACAAGGAAGAATTTACCGAAAGCCAACAACAAGCAAATTATTAAAATAAATATATGTTACGAGTTTGCAGTGTTTGAACATATCACTGGGAGAAGTAGAGGTCACAGACAGACAGATTCACACCAACGCACCGCCTGCCAAAATTACGTTTCCTCTGATGAGACTCAATCTTCCTGGAGGGATGAGCGTTAACCCGGGTTTTAACGGAGCTCCTTTTATTTAACTGCTTATGTAACATGGTTACAGTGTTATAATTCAGTCAGGTGCGAGCTGCCGAGGACCTGATACAGACTTGATGAGCTTTTACTACCCAGTTGTCGACAAAACCGCAGCCATGGCAGGAAAAACCGACTTTACTCCTAGAAGGATGACGGAGTTCATTCCCAAGTGAAGACGACCAGGGGTGCTGATAACGTGTATTAGTTGACATTGAGTTTGCTGTATGGCACCAGTAATCAGCGATACTTTGCATATGTTAGGCATGGCTGTGCTCGCAGGGAAACTGGATGAAAGCGTCACTTCTTTCCTGTGATATTGAAGTCGTGCTCCTCCACGTGTCAATCCCGTTTTGTGACACAACACAGAAGCAGTGTCTTTCAGCTCTGTAACCACTGTACTGGTCTTCCCTCCTCGTGAAACTGTTAACGTGTCTTGGTGTTATGGCCAGAATGTTTCGATTCCAAGGGAAAGCTTGTGAGTAAATTATTTTCATTCATATTCATAAAGCTAGCAATGGTAATTGCCTTTACTTGACAGCATTACTTTCCCCTGCATTTCTGCCAGTCAAGACTTGTGTTTAATTGAACATTTTATACATCATAAAGAAGCAACAAAATACTTATCCATGTCACTCTGTCATGAGGGCTGTGACTATGTATCCTGGACCTGCACAGATAACCCACTGAGTCTGACCTGAGAAAGGACTTGTGTTAATATGTCCCATTTCACATATGAGGGATGTGTATGCGTCATCAAATCATTTGAAGGTGATAGAATAGGAGCCCTGACAACCATGTACGCCAATGATTCCTCAAGCTTGTACTTAGGCACATAACTCTTTGTTCAAACAGAATCTTTTATGGAAATCCAAGATGTAAAACCCAGCTGCTCTGCACTAGCGGACAAGGGGACGGGTCCCAGAGCTCCCCACGTTGGTCCCTCTTCCCTGCCCTAGGTGCTTCTGGACAGACTCCCAAGGACAGCAGAGTGGTGGGAAGGTGACCCGCCTCCTCACCTCCCCTGGAAGCACGGAAGCATGCAGGCACCAGGGAGGGAGAGGAATCCAGCAGTGTGGCGGGGGTGGGGGTGCGGTGGCTGGGCTGGCCCTTCACGCCCAGTGTTCCAGGACTTCAGTGGCCCTGCAGAGTCAGCTTCGCTGACTGTTTTCCGTCCCACAGATCTGCACTAAGGCTGTGCCCTTGTGTCCACCGCCACGTCTAACCTTGTCCTGCTTCTCCTCAGACGCCTCACTGTCTCCTCCTCGCCCAGAGGATGAAGTCCACACTCGCCACGTGCTGCTGCAATCCACTGCGCTCCAGCCTCGTGTCCCACGCGTCCTTGGCAACCATTGTGCTGTAGTGTCACCTACGTGCTCACCACTTCCCAGACCTGTCACACCAACGACAGAAAGCCCTGTGCTTGTGTTCTGTGTCACTCCAGCCTGAGTCATCGTTCAGAGCCTGGCTCAAGTGATAGATGGAGGTGCCCTTTCCCCATTGGTAGAATGAATCCTGCCTCCTTGGATCCCTAGGGTCTGTGTTCTTGGTGTGAATGCAGGCCCAGTGTGGGGACAACAACTACAGCTACCGGGACAGAGAATGTTAGTGGAGAATTCTTAATTCCGCATTGTTAAGGGCTGAATTGTGTGCCCCCTCCCCCACGGTTCATTTGCCTAAATCCCTTGCCTTGGAATGTCACCTGATGTGGAAATAGGGTCCTTACAGATGTAATTAGTTAAGATAAGGTTATATTGGAGCAGGGTGGGACCTAATACAAACCAGTGTCCTTAGAAGAAGGGAAATCTTGGCACAGGCAGGCACAAAGGGAGATGCCACATGAAGGTGAAGGCAGAGATTGGGGTGATGAGCCTACAAGCCAAGGGACACCAGAACCTTCCGGAAGAAGGCGTGAGGCCTGGAGCAGCTCATCCTACGCCTCAGGAGGGGCCAGCCCTGCCGACCTCGGTCTCGGCCTTCCAGCCTCTAGAACCGGGAAAAGACCAGCTTCTGCTGTTTAAGACCCTCGGCCTGGATATGTTACCAAAGTCGCCCTAGAAAATGAATCCAGTATAAAGACTTTTCAAACAGTTAACTGAGAAAGCAAAAAGAGAAGAAGCAAGGGTTACTGCCCCAGGGCCGGGGAGCAGGACAGAAATAATAAAGACACCACACAGCTGAAACTCAGACTCTGGGGCAGAGAAGCTGATGGCTGGTCTGGCTCTGAGGACACCCATGGCCTGCCTCTGTGCACGCAGCCAAAGCACGCCACTGGGTAGATGCTGAGTGTCCCAGGAGTCTCTCAGGGACAGGGAGGAACAGCCACCTCCTCCTTTCTCCCTGAAGCCTCCCCCTGGCTGCCCTTTTGGCCGCTCAGATGTGGGGTTTGCAGGACCCTGCCTCACACAGTGGAAGGTAGCATGTGACACTTTGAAGCTGAGACAAAAGCTAAGTAGCTGGCATAGCCCTCTTCACACACACTCCTTGCAGAGTAACTAGGGGTGTGTACGGCTTCGCCGCATGTTCCAGTTCACCGGAGACACTTAGCTTTGGTCTTTAGCTAATTTGTCCTGGCCCCCACAGCACAAGACATTGTCCATTTTGTAGTGGTCCTTTACGAATGTTTGTCCGGGGAATTAATGAAAAAAAAGAGGAAAAAAGAAGGGAAGGAGAGATCTGGAGTGGAGCATCTGCCAGCTGCCTGCCAGCGCCAGCCTCTGTGACACAGTCAGTGCGACCCAAGAGCATGGGCACGGGGGTGCCACAGGGTTTGGGAGGAGGCTGAGAAGGAGGGTAGATCAACAAGTCTGTCTGCCCGTGGCCCAGCGAGCAGACTGTTGAACTGGGGGCCGAGGTTCTAATCCTGGATTTATTACACACTTGCTAAGTGACCTTAGACAAACCACTTAAGTCAACCCTGGAGATAATGTCACACAGTCTTCAGCTTGTAAAATGATCGCTGATGCTTTCCCACCATCCCACCGCCCTAGAGATAATGTGTTTGCTGGCAGTGAGGCGCGGCTGTTGATGAAAGACAGGCTCAGACTCCAATTTTCTGTTTTTATGGCAATTTTTTCTTGGCCGAAGCCCGAGGTATGTATACTACACCTCCACCTGCGACCCAGGTAAACGTGCATCAGGGGCTTAACTACTGTAAGCTTCCTCTTGTGTGAGACCTGGGAAATGGGGCTTAACTGACACCTTTGACATTTTCCTGTGATAAGTGGTGTCAAGAGTGCAGTGGTGCATCTGCTCAGGGGACAGAGCCAGCCCCTGGCTTGCTGAGCCCTGGGATACAGGGGCAGGAAGCAACAGAAGTCCCTTGGGCTCAGGATGAAGTACAGCTTCTCAAATGTGCTTGCGTCACACCTGAAGCCCTTCTTGTCTAGAGATTACAAACCATGCAAATTTGAAAGTCCTTCTAGAGTTGAATAAACAGTATCAGGGAGGCCAAATTTAACTTTTTATGATAACCAACATTGAAAAGTGTTAATATAGGAAATCATATAACCCTACTGAACACTGCAAATGTTTGTTTTGGTTTTCATGAAGGGGCCGTCCTTGTCTTTAATGTTGAAGGGGGCGGGGGAAACTCTAGAGCTTCTTCCAAGATCTGCTCCCAAACTAAAGATGCATTTCAGTGTCAGAAATGAATGCAGCTCCAGCTACCAGGCCCTGGTGCTACGTGGGTGCTGCATAGGGTGGGATGGCAGCTCGCCAAGGATAGTGTTTGCTGTGGGCTGGACTGCGAAATTCACACGTGGAAGGCCTGCCCCTCAGTTACTCAGAACGTGACTCTATTTGGGGACAGGGCCTGTAAAGATGTGATTAAGTGAAAATGAGGCCCTTAGGGTGGGCCCTGATCCAATCCAACCAGCATCCTTATGAGAAGAGAAAGCCTGGTCATGCAAAGAGACACAGGGAGTGCACGAGCACAGAGCAAAGGCCATGTGGGAACACAGCAAGGCGGAGGCCATCTGCACGCCAAGGACAGAGGCCTCAGGGGACACCAAACCTACCAACACCTTGAGCTTGGACTTGCAGCCTCCAGAACTGAGCTTGGACTTAAGCATTGCCCTCACCGACACCGCCTGCCCCCCCAGCGTGTGGTATGTATTTTGCTATGGCGGCCGGAGCAACCTAAGACACCTGGGCAGGATTCTGAAGACCTCTCTCAACTTGTTTCTGCTGTCAGCTGCAATTGTTGGTCAAGGGAGTTTGAAACCTTCCTTTCTTCAAAGAGAGTTTGGGAAGGAAGCCTCTCCCCCACTGCCCTGTCCTCCACCCAGAGTGAGGGTCTCTCCTAGGAGCTTTGGGTCAACACGCTGATGGGCCCTTATTGAAATGTGGATATGCTGTGGGCTAGAGGTTAAGTTCACTGTCTCTGCCGATTAACTATCATCCTAGGTCCTATTAGGAGGTAGGGTTAGCCTGCCAGTCACTCTCAGCTTATATCCAATAAAGGGAATCACAGGCCATGTGGGTTTCTATTGGAGGGTGGGGGGACCCCCAGAACATGGACTAGGAAGCCTGGAAGGTTCGGCTTGGACACCCTAATGAAACACTAATCCAACACTGCAAAAGAGCACATTAGGAGCGGCTCTGAAACTTGGGCTAGGGAAGGGCACCCAGAGGAATATGGAGGCTGGAGAAGGGATGCTTCCTGGCCTGGATGAGGGGTGGGGTTGCCCAGATGGGCCTCCTTTTTGGTCAAGGGTGTGTCATGGCCTTAAAGTTGGTAGGAAGCTGGAGGCCAGGAGCCTGAGGCCTCTCCACATGGTTTTGCTTGTACGAGAACAGGAGGGATGATGGTGGAGCCCAGCCAAGACCCCTGAGACAGCCTTGGTTGAATAGTAAAGTCCAAGGCGATGTGAGACTAAAAGTAGGCCAGGGTCTCCTGGGTCTAGGGTTATGCCAAGTTTTTCCCCTTAGACCCATTTCATACCCCAACTTGTGTTTTTCTGTAAGGATGGTCCTGGAGCATGCTGGTAGGCCCTAAAGGTCTTCAGAAGCCCTGGAAACCTTCCCCCCTCCCGTGGGCATGTCCTTTCTTGGGCAGTTTGGTTGAGCTGATGTCTCTTCAATGAACAGATGTTAGCCTCTCAATCAGTGACTTCTGGTGTGTGCATTGTTAGAAAGCCTGAATGACTGCAGCCTTCTACCTAGGATGTTGTGTGGGCAAATGTCTGTCTACTGATGTGTTTAAAAGGTATTTCTCATATGCAAGTTTTATCTTTAACAGTATAAGTGATTGAGGGCTTATAGGAAGTCATGGAATACTGTGTGGTCTGAATTCCAAACATTTTCCGAAGCGTCCATCATGAGTATATGCCATGTAGTATTTTCACCTTCTCCCATCCCACATGTATCATTTCCTTTGAGGGTTTTACCCACAAATCATCCTTGCATGTGCTCAGATCTGAGAAATGTGTTACCATTCCAAAGCTATTATCTCATGTCCTTTCTGGTCTTATTGTCACTTGTTATTTGAAAGAATATGTAACGTACGTTCATGAGTAAATTTAAAATATGTGTGCAATAGGATCTGGTTTCTTGGAAGAAAGATGCTACTGTAACCAAAATCATATGTGATTGTGTTTATATTATAATTTAACCACCACTGGTTGTTAGAGCATCAATTTTAAAATGCACATCTGTGATAAAATCAGGGATTCGAAAAAGAAAAAAAATTCATAATTCTTATCACTGTTGTATTTTTCTTTTAAACCCATTCCTGCTTAGTTGGAAACCATATTAATGATATTTAATATTTATGGGACAATGGTGACCAAAGCTGCAATTAAAGGAAATTATTTGATTAATGAAATATTAATGAAAACGACCGTGGAATTCAATCAAGTGGATCGGAGGTGTTCTTATTTCCGGTTCTCCCTTCACTGAAAGGGCGGTGTAGTCTCAACCCTTGCCCCCAGACATGCATTTCTCTGCTGAAATTCCATCACCAGGGGTAGAAAATTCTGCCCATCACCCAAGGTAGAAGAGGAAATGAAGCAGCCTGCTTCCGCAGCTGGTTGAGCTCAGAAAATACAGAAACGCTGTTAGATTTCTAGCACATGGCACACCCCCTTAATGCATTACATAGACAGTTAACCCCAGAGCTTCTCAGAAAGGATGGCATGGCTTGGAATTATCTGCTCTCAGGTTTGGAAAACAAGAGGAAATGAAATTCTTCCACAGTTTAGGAATTAAGGGCTAGGTCAAAGTTTGGGCCATGGTAGCGTCCATTCCCATGAGTTTGATTACGAGGACCATCTTCCTGATGCTGATGTGGGGCCTCAGGGACCCAGATGAGCGGGGCTAGAATTTTCCAGAAGGATGCACCACTTCATTGCAAATACTGATCATGAAGTAAGTCCTCGGATAGTCAGCTGTCATCTTGCCCTGGGTGGGTGGGGTGGGGAATGCTACTGAAAGCAAAATGAAATAAGTTTAAAAATAAACTAGATTTGTATAACAAAAAATGAGAAGTTATTAATGTCCAAAGGGACATGTGCACATAACACAATAGATGCTCTCTGTGGCCAGGATGGTGCTGTGGTCCTCTGGCCATCCTTCAGACGCTCACCGCTTTTGTTTGAATATTACAATAACAGTTACACACTCAAAGAGTTAAAATATCAAACTTAACACATGCCTACTTTTAAACTGTTCTGTCCTTATAACACAAGTTCTTATCAGAGGTCTACACCATACTTGGCAAACAAGATATTCTACCTTTTAAACAAATAATTCATTAGGTAATTAAATTCAAGTGAGATTACTCTAATTAAATATACACTGCTGTTGAATCATAATTTCTATGTGGTCTAGTTAAAGATGAGCAATCTCTTATTCCTGACCAAAAAAAAAAAAAAAAAAGGCTTTAAAAGAATTCCCCAGTGACTGGAAGGGTAGATTTACATGCACTCCACAGAGGTCATTTCAAGAAGGGAGAGATGCCAACACAACATGGTGTGTGTGTGTGGTTCCTCATGTCTGGAGATTCCAGACGTTCCCGGCTGTTCCCTCCGGTTATACTGAAAGGGTCTGAGGAACCCGGCAGCAAGTCACTCCCAATGACCTGTCAGGCACGCGGCTACATGCAGATGAGGGCAACGCGGCACAGGGGGCAGGGGCGCAAGCGGAACCGGTTCCGTCCTGGCCCACTAGGCCCCAGGCCCGAGGTGCTCTGGAGGCCAGTGCTGGCCCCAGGGCCACAGGACGTGAGCAAAATGAAGTCACTTGTCCCCCATGCGCGTGGCTCAGCTCCCTCAAATGGCATCCGAAGCCACAGCCACGATGGCGCTCACAGGGACGCAAAGTCCCTCCTGGCTTTGATCTGAGCCTCCCGGCTGCCGAGAGCTGACAGTCGGCTGCGTGGCAGCCCCGCTTTCATTTGTCAGACACGCGTTTCCTAGTGTTGTGGAGCAGGCAGTACACCTGTATTGCCAGCATTTACATCGCCTTGCCCCGGGATGGCATTGATTTGGGACGGGTGAAATACAAACACAAACTAATTAAACACTGCATAATAGGGCCCTACAGGAACACAGCGGAAAAACAAATAAACACAAGTGCAGCTGGTTCGGCGATCGTACCTCTGCCCCCGAGCCACCGTCTGCTGACATCAAATTACAAACCTTGAAAACCCTCACACCGTTGCTGTTGATCATATTGGAGGCATAATGGAAATTATCTGGTTAATTAAGGGGAGGCTTATAAAATATTTACGTGTGTGCACACGCATGTAATTCACTTCCTCCGCACTCGGGGACGGCGACATCGCAGCACTCCAGGCCGGGCCACTGCGGTCCATTTCTTTACCCTGCGATGCTGGGAAACTCCGGCGGGTTCTGGAGGCTCCAGGCGCCATGGCGCACTTCGCCCTCCGGCCGCCTTCGGGGGAGTCAGAATCGCACTCCGCCGAGGCACTGCCGCAAGCATCTGACCGTCCGTGTCCCTCGCTTCTGGGCCTTTTCCTTCCCGGGTTTTCCTGGAGTCTCTGGGCATCTCCTCCCGCCGGCCCCACTCCGCTCGTCCCGCCAAGGGGCGCCCGTCTCACCGCGGGGTCTCCGCAGTCCTGCACGCTCACGCTCACAGCACCCACTGGGTAGTACCCTGGGCGGGGAGGTGGCACAGGCTTCCCTGGCCCCCCACGTGGGCGCTGGCTTGGCAGGAGAACGCTGGGAGCGTACCCAGGGGTCCAGGCCGAGAGGGCCGCGGGATCACCACAGCCCGACCGACCCTGTCCCTGGCCTGGTGTCCGTGCGCAGCAGGGTTCCAGCTGTGCGTTTTCGCGTGGGTCTTAGCTGCCTGGGGCTGTTGGGCACTCGCCTCGCTGTCGCCGAGCCGGGTGGCTTCCTGGGTCCTGCTGGAGAAAGGTGCAACGTCCTAATGAGTATTTAACAAGACTCATAAATCAGGGCGTTCGCGTCCGGGCGGAGGGCTTGGCCCGGTCGGGGCGCCCAGCCCGGCCCCCGAGCTACCACCCAGCGCTGAGGCCGCCGCCATCTGCACAGCAAAGAATGGCCATTTTGAAAGGCCGGCGATGAGGCCGCAGCGCTGCCCGCAGCATCCCCGACCAGGGTCTTCGTTGCCCCATCCTCGGCGCCAAAGGCAGGTCCCCGCGGCGGCTCCAGGAAGTGGGCGTCCCCCCCCCCCCAGAGCTTCCTCCCCTTCTTCAGAGCCACGTCTGGGGAGCTTCCAAATAGTGGAGAATTATTTCGGAAGAAATGCAATTGTAAATGAGGGTGCTGTTTGGTTTAATTTCATCCTTATGTAAATATACGGGGAATGTAAGGAGGGAAGCTGGGGACAGAAAAAGGACAGGATCTTTTTCAAAGCGATGATAGCAATTCCGTCCTATTTAGAAAACTACCCCCCACCCCCTATAGTGATAATGAGCAAGCAAACTTTCTATAAGGCTTTGAAATCTGTTTAAAAGTCACCTTTGTCCAAAGGCGCCTGCTTCACCAACCCTCTCCCAACCCCACCCCCAATCACCAGCGGTTTCGAGGCCTTTTTCTCCCCTCCACTCTTCCCAGCCTTTGCGCACAATTGAGCCCCGCAAACACACAGGGGCCCCAAGAGACCCGCGTCCTAGCCTGAGCGCAACAGGAGTCCGTGCTTTCCAGCCAGAAGGTCTCTGTCAACTGTCACTGTGGAGCTCTGCGGGGCCGCGCTGGTGACTCGGGCCAACGGCCGTGGGTCCGTGAGTGGAAGTCCTTACCGAGTACCGGAGCTCTCAGACCCGAGCCGGACGTCGGCCAGGCGGAGCTCCGATCCGGCCGCGCAGCGACCCCTAGGTCTGGCTTCCCATCGCTCGGCGGCCCGGCCTCTGGCTTAGTGATGACGGAGCGGCAACACGGAGGGGGGCGCTCGGCCGGGGGCAGCTTCCAGACTAGCCGTCAGAGGTGCCTGAGCCACCCCCGTGGCAGGCGGGGACAGAGGCTGAGGGCCTGGAAGCGGGCCTCTCCCGGCTCGCCCATCGGGATTTACAGCAATGGAGGCCGTCGGTTTTAGACGGCAGGTGCGGGAGCCCCACCAGGGCCTGGCTCCTCCCTCATTTGTCCAGCGCCTCTCCTGCCACATGAGGGACGGTCGCAGACCCCAGAAGGGCTGAGCTGGCGTGCTGTGCCCTCATTAAGATGCTATTCAACTCAGGCCCAACATCCTGGGCAGGAGCCTCTCTCCCGTCCAGGCACCCTGGGCCGCTCTTGGCCGGACTTAACCATTTGATGTTGAAACTGGGCTGGCTGGAGGACGCTCTCCCCTGCTATGCTGATCGGTGGAATTCTCAACCCTTCTAGCCCCTCCCCCTCTACAATGGGATGCTCCGGAGGCAGTTTGCTTACTGCTTCCTAGTTCTGTTTGTGCAAGATTTGGGGTAAAGTGCCAAGAGGAAAGAAGGGAAGAGGTGAGCTAAGTCACCCAGGGTCTGCTGGGACCCCAGCCGCTGGCCCTGGGCAGAGAATGTCCACAGTGGCAGCTCTGGCACCTTTCCATGGCTCCCTTGGGGCAAGTCCACAGTCTTTTCTAGTTCTAATTCCTCCATCACTGGCTAATCCTCAGGCTCAGTGTCCAGGTGGGTTTTTCCCATTCACCTACCTGGTGTCTTCAGGAGCCTCAAATCATTTTCTGACCTGAATGGGGATAATACAGTCAGGGCATGGTGGGGGGCATTGCTGGGCTGGTTGGGGGTCAGGACAAAGCCTGCTCCCCCTCTATCCCTCCCCCCACCCCCAGGTTCTGACAGCTACAGTGTGACAGAAGTCAAGATGGGCCTTGGCTGGTAGGGTGTGGAGGTGACCAATCCCTGTGTCTAGATCCTGACACCGGCTTACATTCCACCTCACTCTGCTGGTCACACAAGAGGGCTTATCTCACCTGTGTTTACCTGTCGCCCTGAAATGTGACACTGGGGTTTGCTAAACAGGACAGTGGTGAAGCTGGCCCTTTGGTTTGTTTTGGATGCAGGGGAGAAGGGGTTGGGGGTGCCTGGTGGTGGGCTGGGGAGCAGGAGGAAGTTGTGGTTAGGGACTTCCCAGAGCAGGACTGCCAAGGGCCCACCCCTGCCCCCCAGAATCTGTCACAGCAGGAAAGGAGCCCAGGCTGTTGCAGGGGGTTTCTGGAGAGAGCAAGGTCTTGGGGGGGGGGGGTTGTGTGACAGCATGAACAGGAAGAAAACCTGACTCTGAGCAGAGAAATTACAGCCTCATTATGGAGCTGGTGATTACTAATTACTATTATGGGCATTAGTATTGCTAATTACAGGCGGTGGCTCTGTGTCTGTCCGCAGGCCCCAAAATGGGGAAATGGGAGCCTTCCTGACGCTGCGGGAGTCCCTGGGCCTCCATGATCCGGGCAACTGGAAGGGGATCCAGGTTAGGATAAGGGTCCAGTCGGTGTCCAGAGTCCGGCGGTTCAGGTCACCAGCAGCAGGGCATGCTGGGCACCGGGTCCAGAGGGTAGCCTCCATTCCGCGGCCCGAACAGGCCCAAACTGAGGCTGAGACCCGTGTCCGTGGATGAAATTCCTGCGGGGTCCAGTGTGCGGGATCGCGGCAACAGGCAGTGCGCGCCGGGCCACGTGGAAGATGAGGGGCAAAACTGCTCCAGTAGCCCGGGAAGACACCCTGGGCACGCTCTCCGCCTGGGCCGCCAGGACCAAGCCAGCGACCATAGCTCAGGGGTGGCCTGCCCCACCTGCCCCGGCACAGGCAGACAAGGAAGATGGTGCAGCGAGCATCTGCGCCCTAGCGCGGCCAGGCCCCCGGAGACCCGGAGCCATCGAGAGTGCGCAGCGCCTGGCCGCGTCCGCTAGCTCTTCCCGCCGAGCGGAGGATGGAGAGAGAAGAGAGACGTCCTGTCTCTGGCCTACTCGCGGCGCCTCCTCGGGCCGGCGCGCTCCACTCAAGTTTACTTCCTGCATCTGCAAATCTAGTGGAGAAACGAGGCACGCTGAGGCCACGCTGGCTTCTCCTATTGCCAGGGTGGGCGGCGGGATGTTCCCCTCCCCCTGTTTTGATGCTGTCTGGGTAATGAAAAGGTCCCCCGCCCCAAAACCCCGCCACTGTAGACAACATCTGCTTTCCCCAGTAAGTGGCTTCTCAGCTAGGGTTCTCTTTCTCCAAGTTTCCACAATAGAGAGCGCCTGCGGAGCTCGGCCTCTTCCCGCGTCTCCCAAGGCAGCAAGGCCGGTCAATCCCGGTGACTTGTTCAAGCCCAGTGGGGGCCCCAGGAACGCCACGCCCGCGTCGGGTGTCACGCCACGCCGGTTTGGTGGCACACCGAGGGCATCTGGGTGCATATATGCTAAAGGTGTTCGGGCAAGCAAAGGCAGCGCCAACCTGGGAGGAGAGGCCGCTCCCAGTAGGCTGTCACCGCGCCCCCGCCAGCGCCTTTCCGGCCGCCCCGCCGCTCGCGCGCCCATCGCAGGCGGAGGTGGCCCGGCCAGCGCGGGGCACCACGTGCTCGCCGGGAGGGGCGGGAGCAGCGGGCGAGGGCGGGCGGGAGGCAGGGAGGGGGCGGGGCCAGCGCTCAAGGGGATGCCAATCAAAGCATCAACTTCAAATTGTGTCTGAAAGCCCCGCCGCCGAGCGGACGGCGGCCGCGGCAGTCGGCGCGGGATCGCGGATCCGGGCGCAGCGAGCACCGGGCGGAGGAGCAGCCCCCGGCCCCCGCGTCCGGGCCGGCCCGAGCGCCCGGCCCGCCTCCCCCGACCCACCCCTTTAATACTAGCCCGGCGCCGCCGCCGCGGAGTCCGCGGACATGTCCTTCCCGCAGCTGGGATACCCGCAGTACCTGAGCGCCGCTGGGCCAGGCGCCTACGGCGGGGAGCGCCCGGGGGTGCTGGCCGCGGCGGCTGCCGCCGCCGCCTCGTCGGGCCGGCCGGGGACCGCGGAGCTGGGCGCGGGCGCGGCCGCCGTCACCTCGGTGCTGGGTATGTACGCGGCGGCCGGGCCGTACGCCGGCGCGCCCAGCTACAGCGCCTTCCTGCCCTACGCCGCCGACCTCAGTCTCTTCTCGCAGATGGTGAGTGCGCCCTGCTCCGCGCGCTTCTCACCCGGGCGGCTTCTCCCCGCCAGCCCCTGCGCCCCGGGCGGGGGGGGGGCTCGGGAGGGAGGGTGGCCGCGCGGGAGGGAGAGCGGCGGGCGGGCGGGGATCGCGGAACTGCCGGGGTGAGGGGCGCGAGCGGCCCTGCCCGCGGTCCGGAGGCGGCGGGGACCTGGGCAGCGCGTAGTGGCCGGCGGGCAACGGTCCCGCCATCTCGGCGGGGTGGCAGTGTCGGCGGGAGTCAGGAGGCCGCAGCAGCAGGCCCGGGGCGCGCGGCCCGCTTTCCCAGAACCCCCCTCCCGGCCTCGGGCCGGCGTGCGAGACCCCAGCAGCTTTGGGCTGCGCGGGGAAGATGGTTTCTCCCCCAGGGGCAGAGTTCCCACAGTCGTATCGAGTTCATAGCCTGGTAGAGGCGGCCAAAAACCAACCTAACAATGGCGATCAGACGGGCCGGAGGGGGTCTCTTAACGGCGTGTGTACAAATTTGAGATTTAGGGGGGAAAATTAAGCTGAAATGTTTTTTTTTTTTTGAGTCTCAAATGGTGTTTGCTTTGACTTTCGTAAGTTGCCAAAGTTTTCATTTCATTTGCACCAAAAAAAAGCACTTTTCTTCCCGTGTTACATAATGGAGGATTAAAGAAAACAGTGTCCCCAGGCTTAAAATAAGTGGTGTCATCTTAGTCTCCCGTCCCAGTGGGTGTCAGATGTGGGGGAGGGGTCTCCGCGGGGCACACGCCAGTCTGTCGGTCCCCAAGATCCACGTATCTTGCTCTGATGCAAGGTCGGGCTCAAACTTCAGGCTACTGGTGACCTGAGCGCCAGGCGCGGGGGCCCGGGAGGCAGCCCCCTCTTGCGCTGCTGCCGGCGAGATAACGTAGTTTGCAGGCACCCCCCCCCCCCCAGGCCTCCTCACTCCCCCAGAAAGAAACAGGAAATAAATACCCGCCAACAGCACGCGGGCAAAGCAGCCGGTGTGTTTTCCTGTAACTTTTCTTGTAGTTTTGGAAAGAAAGACTATTTTTCTGAGAGCGGCCCGAGCTGCCTTTCAGATCTCTTGCTATCGAAAAAGATCAGCTCCCATTTTGTTCCCGCGGCCGCGATGCCGAGCAAGCGGTGAGAGAGATTTAGAAGGTACCCATTTAAAAAAGAATTCCCCCAGAAGCGAGGCCGCGATGTCTTCTTTACAATCACGAAGAAAATAATTAGAAAAGTGCAAAGTATATTTTGCAAAGATTAGGCAAAAACGAAATCTGGCCAAGGAAACCTTTTCTCTATGGCATCGACCCCCGAAGGAATTACTGAAAGAAATACGCTGTTTACAACTTTCTCGGAGTCCGGAACCCCCTTCTGCTAACAGAGCAACTGGACGATTGTATATGGAGGATTCAATTTTTTTTTTTTTTTTTTTTTTTTTTTTACAGAAATGTTGAATACAGATGTGTGCCTTTTGGGATCCCCGCGTGCGTTTGCGGGGGAGGGAGGGCTGTCTATGGTGAGGAGCTGCTCATTGTAGTGGGGTAGGGAAGGGAGAAGCTGGGTTTTTACTAAGGGGGAACTGTAGAGAAATCCCCCTTCAAGGTGTATTTCCTCGTGGTCTCCTGCCGGTTCTTGGGAAGCAACCCTAAACCCAAACTGAGATGCTGGGCCTGGGTTTCCAAGCCTTTAGGACTGGGGGTTTGGAAGCCAAAAGGTAAAATTGTAAGTGAATGTCTGTCTTGGCAATTCATGGTAATAATGAGGTCTAATGAGCTTGTTAGAAAGATAAAATGTTATTTACCAAAAAACCTGATGGGATAATTTGACTCGCTGTGTTTTACTACCGATGATAAAAAGAATATTGATTGCAAATAAATCAGGGCCTTGAAATACTTGCGCACAGTTTGTGCTGCTTGCTGCAGATCAAAGTCAAACTTGAGAGATAAAGTCGCAGAGGCCCAGGAAACCGGTTCCGCTCCTCGCGCCGGCGACGCGGCCCTCGCGTTAATATTTTACCGGATAAGCTCTCCTTTTGTGTTTAAGAAAAACAAATGGTGTTTTTGTTATTGTTGTCCAAGATGGCTAGGATTAAAATTTTAAATTACCTGTCACCACTATAGACCTTTAAGTGTGGGCGACCCATTATATGCAGATTAATCCGAAAAGCTGAAAGGAGTTGTGCTTTCATTTTAAATTGCTGGCGGATTTGGGCCGGGAGAAAACTCGGGCGGTTTATTTTGTTTGACCCCCTCAGGCTCTGAGGGTGGGGGCGTGGGCTCTCGGTTCTTTACGTTTGGAGAAGCTGTTTCATCGGCCTAGTTAAAAGGTTTTCCCCTCCAGCTAGTGCGAGGTAAACTTGGAAATCCGGCTTTTGGAGTCGTTGTGGGGGTGGGGTGAGGGACGGAGGGCGGCCTAGGGAAAATCGAGGGGCCGCAGCTCCCGCTGTGGCCTTCCAGAGAGAGGGGCAAGAATTCTGGAACTTTTCTTGAGTGATAGAAAAACTCTCCAGGATCCGTGGTAGCGGAGTTCTGGAGGCGACTCGTGGTCTGACCCCCCCACACACACACACCTCACCCTCTGCCCCGCGGTGGTGCGTTGGGGCCTTTCGCTCTCAGCGGACAGGAGCAGCCGCTTTCTCAGTTCTGGGGACTCATCTCTCTCTTTCTCTCTCTCTCTCTCTCTCCCCCCCCCCCCCGTATTCTCTCTCTCCTCCCTCGATGGGCCGCGTGGCCGCAGGGCTCCCAGTACGAACTCAAGGACAACCCCGGGGTGCACCCCGCCACCTTTGCTGCCCACACGGCACCGGCCTACTATCCGTACGGCCAGTTCCAGTATGGAGATCCCGGGCGGCCCAAGAACGCCACGCGCGAGAGCACCAGCACGCTCAAGGCCTGGCTCAACGAGCACCGCAAGAACCCGTACCCCACCAAGGGCGAGAAGATCATGCTGGCCATCATCACCAAGATGACCCTCACGCAGGTCTCCACCTGGTTCGCCAACGCGCGCCGGCGCCTCAAGAAGGAGAACAAGGTGACGTGGGGCGCGCGCAGCAAGGACCAGGAGGACGGCGCCCTTTTCGGAAGTGACACGGAGGGAGACCCTGAGAAGGCTGAGGACGACGAGGAGATCGACCTGGAAAGCATCGACATCGACAAGATGGACGAGCACGACGGCGACCAGAGCAACGAGGACGACGAGGAGAAGGCCGAGGCGCCGCGCGCGCCCGCCGCTCCCACCCCCCTCGCCCGGGACCAGGGCTCGCCCCTGGCCGCCGACGCGCTCAAGCCTCAAGACTCGCCCCTGGGCCTGCCCAAGGAAGTCCCGGAGCCCGGCAGCACGCGCCTGCTGAGTCCTGGCGCGGCGGGCGGCCTGCAGGGCGCGCCGCACAGCAAGCCCAAGATCTGGTCGCTGGCAGAGACGGCCACGAGCCCCGACGGCGCTCCCAAGGCTTCGCCGCCGCCGCCCGCTGGCCATCCAGGCGCGCCGCTGCAGCATCCCGCCTTCCTGCCCAGCCATGGACTATACACCTGCCACATCGGCAAGTTCTCCAACTGGACCAACGGCGCCTTCCTGGCGCAGGGCTCTCTGCTCAACATGCGCTCCTTCCTGGGCGTTGGCGCGCCCCACGCCACGCCCCACGGCCCACACCTGCCCGCGCCGCCGCCGCCGCCGGTCACCGTTGCCGCGGGGGTGCTCCACGGCGACAAGGCCTCAGCCCGCAGCAGCCCCGCGCTCCCAGGTATGAGGCCCAGGGGTGTCCTTCCCCAATCCGGGCCAGGAATCCGGAGCCCGGGCAGAGCTTGGGGCGGGGGTGGGGGGCACCGGCCATGGATGGAGAAAAGCAGTGGCTGCCTAGCCCTGCTGAGCTGTGACCCTGCCTGAATTCGGGGAGCGAGGCCAAGGCCCTCAGGCCCTCCGGAGAGAGCTGTGCTCTACCCTGGGGCCTGCCGGGCGGAGAAAGCCTGTTTCTGGTGGAGACACTGCCCCAAGGGCTGGAGGGAGTGGAGCAGGGTTGGGGTGGGGAGGAGGCCTGCGTACCTCTGCCGCCCTCCACACCTGTCTCCTAGCCCTAACTCTGCCTCTCCCGACCCTCGCAGAGAGAGACCTCGTCACCAGGCCAGACTCGCCGCCACAACAGTTAAAGTCGCCCTTCCAGCCGGTTCGGGACAAGTGAGTGCACTTTGCTTTTACCACTGGGCAGCGGAGGGAGCAGGGCGAGAGGTGGAGTAGGGTCGGGCGGTGGTGGGGTCCGCAGTCACTGTTGAAGGGGCGATGCCCACCAGCCTAGCGCGCCGGGCCAACTGGGTCCATCCGGGTTTCTCCGGAGCCGGGAGCCGCGAGGGGTCGGCGACGCCACCCCCCCACCCCCCCCGGTGCTCAGCGGGCAGAACGGGGACGCCGGGTCCCAGCGTCCATCCTGACAGTGCCTTTGCCTTCTTGTCTTGCTGTGTTTCCCCCGCAGCTCGCTGGCCCCGCAGGAGGGAACGCCGCGGATCCTAGCAGCCCTCCCGTCCGCTTGATTCAGGGTCTTCTTTTACTTTTGCGGGGGGAGGGGGGAGGAGTTCGGGAGGGAGGGGATGAGGGAGGAATTAAGACAAATATTTCAGACTGGTGTAAAGGACAAACGTGGCCACGACGTCAACGACTCCCATCCATCGCTTTCTGCAGAAAGGGGTTCCTCCGGCCGAGCTGGCGTCAGGGCAGCCGGCCTCCGCCCGCGGCTCGGCTCTGGTAGCTGTCACCATGCTCCGGTTGATTATCAGTTCGGTAAATGCCCCTATGTGCTTGTGTCTTTTTTTCTTTCTTTCTGTATATAGAGTGATTTCAGATTGTAAATAGCGCGTCAGCGAACTTGTCTAAATCATATATTTTTGTCTAATAAACTAAATGAAATGATGCCCACTGGTCCTGAGTGCTGAAATCCTGGCAGGGACCAAGTGCCTGTGGCTTGGGGAGGGGAGGCGGGGCGGGGCGGGGGCGGGGGGGGGCGGTATCCATCCAGGAGGTAGTTGTTTCTCAGTCTTTTGGTTGTTGTTGAATTTGTAATGTTGTCACTAGGGCAGTTTCTTGTTGGCAGTTTGATTCTTAACAACTCTTACGCGTGTATCTCGGGGATGCCTTTCTCAGGACGTAAATGAGTTCGATTTTAGGCATTTTCATAAAACGATTTCTTAAAGTGGGCGACAATGGGGGAGAAATAATTTCCAATCGTGTCCCCAAAGGAGAACTTGGGATTTGAAATCAATTTATACCTAGTTGTCTCGACAGCGCGTGGTGGCGTCAGGGCGTTCATGGGTAGAATGAGAGCATAATGGAGTATGAAATTTCGCTTTGAATGTCGTTTTTAGTTATTTGGTTAAATCAAACGTGGAGAAATTCGAAGGCTCTTTTAAACTCTCCTGATGGAGGGCAGGGATGCGGCGCGGGGGTGTTCTCTGGGTCTGAGCGAGAGGGCTCTACAGTGGTGGGGGGAGAAAAACTGGGAACGGGGCCCTGGTCTCCCCAGGACACCCGTTTACTCTGCTGGTCCTAGACTGGGCGCACGGAGTGAGCCGTCCGGGAGCAAATCAAACCCCAGACGGCCTAGGCCGGGCCTGCAGGCCGCTGGGAACGAGGGATGGAAACTGCGTGACGGCGCCGGCCTCGCGTGAGCGCGGGAGGGCGGTGGCCCCTGAGTCTCGCGGATCGCGGTGCGCTCGGAGCGGGACGCGCTGCAGCCGCCTGCACTTCCAGCAGGGCTCAGGCGACTTTCTGTGGAATTTGCGAAAACCGAGACAGCAAAGATTTCCCAAACTGCGCCCGAGGGAAGGACGTGGGCTGCGGGGAATCCTGCGCAGTGGGGAAGAGCCGAGTCCCTCGTTTCGGACAGGACCTCCCCCACTCCCCAGCCGGGTCTGATACTCGCCCTAGAACCCCTTCGGGACTCGCTGTCCGGGGGCTGCTGGTGGCGGCGAAGGGCAAGGCTGTCTGTCTCGAGTCCTCTGCGGTGAGGAAAAGGGGCGGCTAGCGCTAAGGACTGGGGGTGCCACCCCACGGGGACCGCTCTCCTCCCGCGCTCTTGTCCTCTTGACTCACCCCACCCGATCCATTTAGAGGAAATGGTCCCCTTTCCGTCCCCGGGGCGGAGACGCGAAGAGGGCTGCGAGGGCCAATGTGGACTGTCGGCAGGTGGGGGGCCGCGGCGGGCGGGGCGTGTGCCTCCGCGGGAGTAGCCGGGCGGCAGAGCAGAGCAGAGCAGAGCCCAGTGCCGGCGGGCTGGCGGGCTGCGGCCGCGGGGGAGCGGCTTCTGGTCGGAATGGACGTGCTCGAGGCGCCCTCTATGGGCCGAAAGCGGAATGGGACCCTGACGGTGGCGCAGAGCAGGCTCCTGGGGCGTGGCGCAGATTCCGAGGGCTCTCCGCCTTGGGGATGCGGTGGGCGCGAGCCTCGACTTGTGGTGTCGGGGCTTTTCTGTTTTCTTGGGTGCCACACACTTGTCTGAATGTTGGGGGTGCGGTGTCCACAGGATCAGTGTTTGCACGTTGGCTCCCCCTCTGCCTCAGGAACAGGCTTCCTCGGGAAAGGCCTGCTGTGTAGGCTGCTGGCATTTGGGGGAGGAAGTGGGTACCGGGCTGGGGGTGGGGTGGGGGGGACGTTCTCATTGTCCCGAGTGGGGCCTGCGAGTTCAGAGAGGACTTCCTCGTCTTCCCTCGACTTTAGTGGTTGGGGGACCACCACAACCCTGGGCTCCCTATTTCAGTTTTTGGAATTGAACAGGCCGACCACTGGGGCCAGGTGTCCTTGGAGATAGTGCGCGTTAGAGAGCTCTGATCTGCGGTGTCGTGGGCCTCTGAGGAGGAAGAATGTCCTCGGCCCACAGACATGCTGCTCTGGCAGCCAGTGTGCTGGGAGATCCTTCTGGGCGCCCACCGGAAGCAGCAGGCGGGATTCAGTGGGCGGTAGGGTTCTCTGCTCAGGCTGGCCTCCACGCTCTCATTTCCAAGACTCAGGTAGGATGGTCCCTGCAGACACAGGCTGTTCGCGCATCCTCTAAGTCCATTCTTTTCTTTTTTTATGCCCAATACATTGGGACCCTCGCGCTGTCGCCTAGGTGGCTGGGCCAGGACGTGCTCCCCATCGGGGTTCCAGGCCTCAGAATCCAGGGGCTGAGAAGTGTGATGGGTCTGTGCCCAGCTTGAGCACTGGAGAAGCTTCCCATAGGAAGAAATCAGATCGGAATTGTCTGGAAGGTAAAGCTAAAAGTGAATTTTCAATTGAGCATTGAGCATTTTTGTTCTTCGTGTGTCTTTTGTTTATATTTCCATCTCTCCCAGCCAAGCAGCCATGAAGGTGTGTGCAGCCTGGGGACCTGCAAGCCCCAGGGGAGCGTCTGTGCACACAGGGTTTCAGCTCCTAGAACATCTGGGAGTAGACACAACCCCTTTTATTCTGAAGCCAAAGTGGAGTTCCTCTGCAGCTTTCTGCACTGCAAAGGTGCTCTCCCACCCCACCCCTGCCCCGGGGCAGTTTCAGAGAGGGTGCCAGTTCTGTGACTTGCAAGGAGCCAGAACTTGAAAATAGGTGAGGGTGAGGAATGTCCACAGGATCAGTGTTTGCACATTGGCTTCTCCTCTGCCTCAGGAACGGGCTTCCTGGGGAAAGGACACCCTGGTCCAGGACAGCATTTCTGTTCCCATGAGTCTTGGTGGGGGAAGGGTAAGAAATGCAGTCCTGAGACCCTCCTCTTTCTGCTCCAGCCCAAGCTGGTGCCCAGGTAACAGGATCTTCAGGAGCACAGCCCTTCTAGATCAAGGGCCCCCAATTCCTGGCCTGAGGACTTGGGGAGTGGGTGCAGGCCCTGCCCCAAACATGACCTGCTGGAGTCTCTGAAATCGCTCTGCTCTCGCCAGCTTCCCTCCCCCTCCGATCAATTATATTCACCGGCACATTTATCTCGCCTGCAATATGGAGAATTCATATTCATATCTCGGTTTTAGTGGTCTGACACTGATTAATGTAATACGCGCCGTGGCTCCGAGGGGCGCGCCACCCTATGAATCATGCCCTATAAAGTTTCAGTCGTCCTTGTAGATGGGACTCTGCCAGCCAGCAAGGAAGGTGGAGAGGGAGGGAAAAAGGAGGGCGAGGGAAGGGAAGGGAGTGGGGGCAGGGAGGAGGGGGCTGCACGGTCCGTCCCGCTGGCCCTGACTGAGGACTCCCGCAGGCCTTGGGTCCTTTGCCTGAATCTGTCTTTCCTTCCCTTCTGGATGATTCCGTAAGACCAGAGGTGGTGGCCTGGCTGGCCAAGGCAATGCTGGGGTGTGGCTGGAGCCGCCCAGAGATCGTGGTTTATGGACACTGATTTGGAGAGAATGGAGCCCTGAATGCTCTCCAGAAAGTGACAGGACCCAGTTTACTAGCTAGAGTTTGGTTTTGACCTTGGGGTGCCCAAGCTGGGGGTTGGAAAAGGAGGGAACGAAGTCCAGCTAAAGGAGGGTTGCTGGGTGGGTTTGGCTCTGTGAACGTTTGGGGTACACAGGCCATGGAGACTCGGAAGGCTCTACCAGCCTCCGGAGGCTCTACCCACGGCTGCATGGGCCACAAATCAGGACCCAGCACCTGACACAAGTCAGCCAAGCTCTCAGGCCTACCTGGACCCTAAAGGAGAAGCTTTGGTGTAGGGTCACTGAGCTCAGGCCCGGTGGCCCCACGACTTGCTAGGTCTCCAGAGTGAGTCCTGCCACATCTCCCTGGTCCAGCTGGAGGCTATAGCTCCAGGTGTAGAGGGCAGGAGTGGGAGTGGCCCTGGGCCTGGAATCCAGAGTGGGTGGCTAGGAGATAGAGCTGGGGAGGACGTGGGCTCTGGGTGTGGTGGCAGCACCCACTACCTGGAGGGGTCCCCACCCCTGTATGGAGACAGCAGCCCCCACAAACGTTCCCTGGCCCATGGCTCCCACCCCTGGGCTTCTGATGAATGGTCTCCAAGTAAAAAGCTGGCAGTGATCTGGTGCCCAGCTCAGCGGGGGAGGGAGAGCTTTGCAGGTCTTCTCCAGAGCCCCAAGGAGCCAGCAGCTCTAATTATAGCTCCCAAGCTGAAAGGCCTGGAAGGTCATCCCGTGGGGACTGCTGGCGGCCTTTTGTGCCCCAGCTTCTGAAGCTGGATACAGATCCCTCCCCTCCGAGTAAGGATGGCTGAGAATGGGCCCTCCGACCGCCCGCACAGAGCCCGAGGGCGGCCGCTCATCTGTCAGCACAATCAGCCCCCGCCTGGGGCCCACTGTATTTTTAGAGACCCACGAAAATGTTTTAATTTCTTTTGAAATGAAAAGAAGAAAAGTAACTTTCAGGTCGAAGACAATGTTATTACAATACCCATGTATTCATCTTCATACCAACACAGTAGTGACTTTTTTAAACATTCTTTTTCAATGGAAATGAGGCTCATCACACCCTCCTAGGCGGAGGAGGGCCCTGAGCGGCTTAAAATTCTGGAATTGTCTTAAATGGAAAAGTCAGAGAATCGAGGTGGCCCTGAACCTGGGAGGGAAGCGAAGGAGGGGCCCCATGCGTGGGTGACCTCTCCATCTCAGGACCCCGCAACCGGGACCGATGGCTACCCCAGATCGAGTTGCCGGAGCCCCCCAGGATGGTGGCCCCAACCGTGCCCTTGCAGAGCACACGCCCCAGGCCTCCCTGCCCCACCACGTACTTAAGAAGGAAAGGCCAGTCCTGGCTGGCAGCGAGGCAAGGGCAGTGGCTCTGCATGGGCAGACGCCTAATAGCCCCGTGGTCCCCTCGGGCAGGGAGCAAGTGGCAGCCCTTTCAGCGTGCTGCTGTTTGGCTTCTGAAGACGCCGCGGGTGTCTCTGATCCCCTAATCCATTTACCCAGTGTCCTGAGCGCCCTGACTGAATGCGGGGACACAATGGCCTGGGCTGCACCGGGGGCCCGGTGGGGGGAAGCGGCGCAGGCAGCTAGCCCTCAGCCTCGGGCCAGCGACCCCATCGCCCCACCGTCCCCGCGGGGTCACGAGCTTGGTGACAGAACGCAGCGGTGGGAATCACGCCGACAGTTTAAATCTTCTAAACCGAAGGGCTTTCATTCTTAATTCCTTCTACTTCAGACTGCCCTTTGGACCAGGGAATTCGCTCCTGGATTTCTCCACCGCGCGCTTTCGGTCGCGCCCAGGCGCTCAGGGGAGGGGGCTCCCGCGCGGCTCCTGCCGCCGGACACCCGGTAACAAGGGAGCTGGCTGGCTACCTGTAGTCTCCGTGTGTCTTTCCTCTGTGTCTTTTCCTGTTTGCTTGTGTGTCGCTGCTGTAGCTTCGCTTGTTATTGAATTTTAAACGTATGCTTAATTGCCAGGTCGTGGGTTAGCCTCAGCAATGTCTGAAAATATTAAATACATCTGCGAGACGGTGGGCAAGAGAAATTAAAAAGGTGCTCGCAGCACAGAATGTTAAAAAGATCCCACAATGAAGTGATTAACATTTTTATGAATAAAATTAATCCCGCATTAACTCTGCGGTGGCTTGGTACCTCCGAAAGGCAGACAGACGGGCAGCCCCCCTTTCTCACACCCAGGGCCCATAGCAAACACCCACCCACTAGCAGTTGCAGAGCACTTGAGGGTACAGTCAATAAGAGATATCTAAATTGGAGGCAAGGAAAAGAGAACCTCCCAAAATGCAAACAGCACACATAGTGCAACAGTAAAACAGAACTATCTTTTTGTTTTTTTCCCTTTAGCAAACCCGCAATCCAAACAGGCCGTCATCTCCTTGCTTAGACATGCAGGTGGGATGGTGTGGACCTGGTCACCGTGGCGTGGACTGTGAAGCCGAACCGCAGGCCAGGGGTGTGAGGCTGGCCCTGCCCGGCCTCCCCTCTGGACCCAGCTCTGGCAAAGGGGTGGGCCTTCTGCGCATTAAAATTTCCAGCCTCCCAGATAATAAAGTGCAATGTCTCCTCTCCCGGCCTTCCCTCTCCCTCCTTTCTAATCTCTTGCCACTGCGGTTTTGGGACGTTTCCAGCAGCTGCACAAAGGGAAACCCAGGCATCTGAAGTGTCACTCCGCCGCTGTGGCGGAGGACGCCGGTGCCATTTTGTCCATGTGCATGCAGCTCATGTGCGCGGCAGAAGGTGAATCAAAGCGGGTCTTCCTCAGCCCCACACATTCTCCTTAGCCACTGCGGCGGAGCTCCGAGCTCGGAGCGCCAATAAAACCGCGGTCCCTGTTTGAGTTGATATATTAATATTTACCGAGGATTTGCAAGGTCGGGACTAAATGTCAGCAGAGTGCTGGGGCAGTCCTGCCGGGAATAATTAAACAAATCTCACAGCAGTTCAGCCTCTTAACAT
Source organism: Rhinolophus sinicus (assembly GCF_057876585.1). Classification (NCBI taxonomy): domain Eukaryota; kingdom Metazoa; phylum Chordata; class Mammalia; order Chiroptera; family Rhinolophidae; genus Rhinolophus; species Rhinolophus sinicus. Next base: position 2,185,680 of record NC_142503.1, read on the forward strand.
CTTTATTAATCCCCCCCCCCCCACCATCCTGAAAGAGTACGTTGAAATATTGCCTTTGCAACCTTAGAGAAAATTCAGAATAAGGGTAATAGTAAATAAAATACTGCACTGTTTGCTTTGGACAGCCTCTGGGCCCCTCGCGGCAGACGCTCCGAGCAGCCAAGACTGATGTGCGAATTACCAGCAAGCGGCTGTCCTTCTCACCTGCCCCTCCATCTATCAGATTTATCCCGAACGATTTGCCAAACACAATCACACTGTTTCTGTGATTCGATCCACACCCGCGTGGTCCGCTCAGCCGAGCCCAGTGACGGCGGCAGCTTGCTCCCGAGGCCTGCCTTTTTCAGCATGATTACAGCGTGCAGTTTAGTACAAGTTGGACAATTCTCTTTAATAAGCTCCATAATTAGTGTGGGGATGCCTCATTACAAGTCATAGCCTGTAGCAGTCCTGGGCCAAGCAGCCCTCCACAATCTGATTTATTTTTTATCAGGCAGCAGGAGCTGTCTGGAGTTTTTGTTTGTGTAATGGGGACCTGCATCAGGCCCCCAGTGTAAAAATACCACCAGGAAATTAATTGCGTCTGTGTGGATTCACCGCAGATGTGTCCTGTGGATCAGAATGGTATATTTTTGACTTTGCTATCCTGCGGTGAGTTGTGAAGAAATAAAATGAAAGCCAGCAATGCAAACATATTAGCATCAATATAGATTCAGTCTGGCGTAATTGAAAACATGGGCTTTCCGAGGAGGCTGTGCAGGGATAGTTCAACTTTCTGGTAAGACCTTTTCCTTCCTGTCCTCTTCCCACAGTTGTTATTTATTTGTTTATATGTATATGTGTTTATTTATTGCTTCTGAGTGGAACCACCTCCTGGCAGACACGTGGCTGGAATTGCAGTTGGTTTCTGGCTGGAAGGTCTGCTTGGAATAACATACCCCAGTGGGGTGGCAGATCCCCCGCCCCCACCCCTGACCCCAGGTCCCTGGTTGAGGTCAGTGGTTTGGCGCTCTCACAACCACGAGAGGCCACCAAGAAAAAGGTGGGCCTGGGCTGCTCATTCAGGCTCCACTGGAAGGGGCGTCAGGTACACTCCATGTGCGTGTGTGCGCGTGCGTGTGTGTTTCACAGGGACTAAGTCAAGTGGACAGATCTTTGTTGCAGGCTCTCTGTGCTGCTCCCAGGCTCAGATATAAATAAATGAAGAAGGCGCCCTTCCTTCTCTCTGATCTTTGATCAGACCACTTGATCCCTAAATTCTGATGAGGTTGCAAATTACTCCTCCAACTGAGAACAGTTTAAGGATATTTTTAGACTAATCGGTCCCTGAGTTAGAATTCATCACTGTACACTCTGTTCTTGACACTGGACAGTCCATTGCTGGCGATTCTATATGGGTCTCTGCCATTGCGGTGTGTGCCTGCCTCCCATATCCCTGTCCCTCCCTCCCTCCCTCCCTCCCTCCCTTTCTTTTCCTAGAGGAGTTGCATGAGCTTCTCTTTAATCCTCCTTTTGAGGCCATTGGAGGTCAGCAGTCTGGTTTTCTTGCTCAGCTCTGTCTTGGGATGGAGTTTGTGAATTTCACCTTCCAGAGCTCAGCAGACAGCAGCACCTTATTCATGGAAAAAGCACTAACTCTAAATGTAACCATAACAGTGAAATATTTAGAATGGTGCAGGAAAGTAACTATGTTTCATATGCAAAAGAACACTCTGCTCTGTCTGTAAGTGGGATGCCCCCCTCCCCCCCTTCTGCACATTTAGAATGGTGCAGGAAAGTAACTATGTTTCATATGAAAGTCTGTAAGTGGGATGGGGCAGTTCTGCAGCAGCAGCAGTGAGAGTAAGTAGAGTCGAGACCCTTTCACGTTGGATTTGCATGGTCCTAGCAATGGCAGGATGCTAGTGGCCCTTCCCTGAATACTGTAAGGCACCAGATTACAGTGGTCTCATGGCCAGTGACCTTTAGCATTTGGGCTTACAGGTGGGTCTGGGCTCCCAGAAGAGCGGGCACATGGACGCCTTGCTTTTTCTCCTGAGAACACAGAGCGAGGCCTGGTGAGCACCACCTCTCAGGGCCAGAGACAGAAAGCCCCAGTGCAACCTACAGCCATCTGATTGGTGAGCTCGGGATGCAGCCCACCCTGGTGTGGGTGTGTGTGTGTGTGTGAGAGAGAGAGAGAGAGAGAGAGAGAGAGAGAGAGAGAGAGAGACCTAGAACTGCATGTTTCCTCCATGGTGACCTACCCCCTCTCAGTCCTCTTTCCCAGACACCTCTCACACCCCTACCCTCCGAGAAGGGAGCAGCAGGACCCTTAGGGAAGCATGTTAAAAATGCATGTTCCCCAGCAGCCTCTTTCCCAATCCCTGTTTCAGTAGGCATGGGCTGGGGCCCGGTAATCCGCATTTTAAATCAGGGTAATTCTGCAACTGAAGGTGGAGAGATGCCATGCAGATCCTAACCTATGTGAAATGACTTCTGTTAATGAGCCAGCTACAGAAGGCTCTAGTGTCACCTTGAACTGGGCCTGGAACTGGAAGGTTCTAAAGGATTGCAGACCCAGACAAGTTCATCTTCAATGACGATAATTATTTGTGCTTGCAGAGGGCACCAGTGCAATGCTGAGCTTCTGTGCAGGCCCTTTGGGGCCGCCCTGGTCACTGCAGACCTGTTGGTGGCTGTACAGAGTGGCACAAGGACAGAGGACAACAGATCTTCCCTGACATCCATCCCACCGTGTCGATGGCCAGCAGGGCCATTTATCAGCTCCAGGCTGTAGGAAATAATAGGATGCTACCAGCCTCTGATAATGGCGGGAGCCTAAGTGATGGTGGCTCTGACATTTGTCACTCTGCAGCAGAACTTCTGGGCTCTCCAGTGTCCACACAGTCCATTCCGAGGGTCTCCTCTCCATTTGAGGGGTTTGTGCTGATTGTTGGTGCCTATAGTTAACCTTTGCTTGTGTAACATTTTCCCTTTTCACGTTCGTGCAGTTGACAATTCAAAATGTAAATGGCAGTTGCCGCAGGCATAGCTAAATGGATGTGTGCGTGAGTTTCTCACCAGATGCACCACTGTGCTGAGGGTGTGTGACCGAAGGTGTGATGCAAGGCACCTCGGGTTACAGGGAGGACAAACTGTTGTGGGCAGTGCCATCTGAGTCCAAGAGGAGGGTTGAGGGCTGACGATGGCCGGCCTCCACCAGAGGACAAGACTCAGGGAGAAGCAGACAGATGGATCATTGAATCCCTGCATCCACTTTTTTCCTCGTTTCCCTCCCCCTTCACCGCATTTAAAAAATAAAGACAGAGAAGAATTTCTTAGCCAAGTTTGAAACCAGCTTCATCTTTAGGGACTGAAGTTCCTTTTCTCTTGGGAAATACTTCTTCCCATTTCTAAGAAGGATGAATTTTTTTTTCTTTTAACTTTAAGAAAGACCCCAAATCTTCTCAGGCAGCAAATAATACCTGTTATAAACAAACAACATTTTGATAAGCTGAGTACAAATGAATCAGAAACATGTGGCTTTGATTTTCTTGAAAGGGCTTCCTTTGAACCCCCAATATTTGTAGAAAGTTTGAGGTGTTCAAACGCTGTGCAGTTGGGTACACCCAGCCATAATTTTAAGGGGACGAATTCAGTGCACATGTTTCTGATCTATTTAAAATTATCAGAGTCAGCTCTTCATTGTGAATAGCTTTTGATGTGCAAGAATGCCTCTGAGGCTTTAAAAATCACTCTGCAGTGTCTCTTCCCTCCTGGCAGCAGAAGGGAGCCAGCGTCTGGGAGCGTCACAGCCTCTTTACCCACCATCAAATATTGCTTCACGTCTTTAACTCATGGGTTTCAGGAAGTATCAAACTTGTGAAAATGCCTTTTTCGTGTTAGGAGCATGTGAATCTGGGAAGGAGAGGTGAGAAAACATCAGAGCTGCCGGCTGTAACTGCTGACCTCTGGTTCGGGGGTGACGGTCAATGTCGTTCAGATAGATGGAAATTCCACTGGAGCATGGAGTTTCGCTGATGTCATTCTCATTCTGGTGAGCCAGAAATCAGTGCTGGGGCCAAGTGCTATGGTAGAAGTGATCAATACGATGGGTAGTTATTAAACCCTGGGTTCGCGTTGTGCAGCCTAGAGGAGGTGACTTGGAAATGCCTTCCCGGTGTGCGTGTCAGCTACACACACGTGCGGAGGCAGATGGGGGAGAGGCAGTGAACTTGATACTGGAACTCACGAGTAGAAACATTATTACCTTTTAGACCTGAGTGAAGACAACATAATTCCTCGCATTGAACCAGCAGCTCTGGGTGCCAGGGACTACTTGCTACTTGTTTACATACGGTGGCAGATCTAGTCCCCTGATGAGAGGGTGAGGTTGGAATGATTATTCATTTGTTTTTAGGGGCAGGGGACTGCGGAGAGGAGTCACCTCGGAAGTCCGGGGCTTCCGGGGCTCTAAGCCCTTCCATTCTGCCCCCATACAAGCCCTCCACTAGGACAGGAGGTTCTGGCACCCCCCGCCCTTCCCGAAGCACCAACAGTGCCTATCTTCTCGAGGTTTTAGGGCTTCTCCACTTTGGAAACTGTCCCGTGATGTGTGCCTCCATCCGGAAGAACCCTGGTTCCATGAGGGTCCCTTGTCACCCTCAGAGCCTCCACTAAGTCCTGGGGACGGAGTTTGTCCAGCCCAAAGCCAGTGTCATTTTAAAATTTGGTTGTGATTTTTCTGTCATCAGTAGGCAATGCTATTTGTTTTTCTTAATGACATCTTTTTATGCCAAATAGGACAAGCCAGGATGTCATGTCACACATTCTCCCTGTGGCGGGAACTCACTTGTTCTTTGTGGACACAGCCGTTTTGAGTTCTGTCTACAACAGTGTGCCCATGGTTCTAAAACGTGCAGCCTGTTCAAGTTTCCTGGTTCCCCAGGTTGGCCTTCTACCTGGGGTCAGGACCCCGTCTCCCAAGCTTCCTGTGGCCTTGTCACGCCAGTGCAGGCATTCCCAGAAGTGCCCTGGCTGGTTGCAGGGCTTCATGGGAGCCAGGGGGGTGCAGAAGGCCTGCAGATGTGAGCACCACCGTGGACTTGGAGGAGCTGAGACTGCAGCCTATCCTGGGATGTGTCACCCACCCCCATGATTGTCAGTTGGCGCTGTGATGTGAGATCTACTGAACCTTCTAAATTGTACCTCCATTTGAGGTGCTTATAGTTCTGTAAATGAAGAGTGCATGTGACGTGTGCGTGTGTGCCCGTGTAGAGTGGTGGCACGGGGAAGGGTGAGCATGCTAACGTGGTCAGGATAGCTGCCAAGCCCAGAGGTTAAGCCAGATTCCACCCCCCTCCTATGTATCGGGTGGAGCTGTGTTTGCCTGGCGAAACGTTCACATCCTGAACTTTCTTTGTCTCATGTTCATAGACGCATGGGCTCTGTAAGGCAGAGAAGCCTCAGTTTACAGGGAGAAGAATGAGTCCGACAAGGTCGGGTGAACTTTCTCAGGACCCAGTCTCTGTTTGAGGACACTGAGAAGGACGAAGATGCAGTTGGAACCATGGTGACCACTGTCAGGGACCCCATGTCGACACATCCCACAGGACGCCAGCGGGGTGAAGACCCATGCATTGATCAGAGGCGGAGGGCCGTGGGGACAGGAATGACCATGGAGTGACCTGGGTCTATGGCAGAGCCAGCTGTTGCCTACTGGTCTACAGGGCTTCGCACGCCCACTCCAGGTTTGACTTTTGCCCCAAATGGACCTGCTTAGTCCTGCTGTCCTGGGGTCAGCCTTCCACGTGATGCTGGCATGACCTGGTCTTCATTTCCATTAGAATCAAGGTGGTGCCATCTGTGTCTCTTAGGCTCCTGGCTTCCCAGTGCCTCCTGGCCTGGCCACCACGTTTGCTGTGACGATGCTGACTCCACCCTCTCACTGGTCCACTTCCAGGCAGCACCACCTTCATGCCCTTCACATGGGAACGGCTGCATGTTCCTGAACTCTGAGTGTCTGGGATGTTCTCACTCAGCCAGACTTTACAAGGCTCTGCTGAAATGCACTCAGCTGCTGTGTTTCCCCGAAAATAAGACCTAACCGGAAAATAAGCCCTCGCATGATTTTTCAGGGTGACATCCCCTGAACATAAGCCCTAATGCGTCTTTTGGAGCAAACCTTAATGTAAGACCCGGTCTTATTTTCGGGGAAACACGGTCACAGCAATGGCGTTGTTTCTGGATTGATACCGGGATCCGTACCCAAATGTGTCCAAAGGCCTCAGTGCTTTGTTTCCCGCCAAGACTGACACCTTCTCGGGTGGAGCCTGTCTGCAAAGTGCCAGTCGGGGCCCTGGACCTGGGTCCTGAGTAAGAGTACCTCGTGTCTCACTTGTCCCATCACATCGGGTTGTACATGATGCTAAATGGCTCTAAGCTGATTTTGCACAGCCCTGCCTGTGTTCAAGAATGGCATCGATTTCACTTAAACACTTCATTTTGGTGGCAGGGTAGGCAGGTGGCAAGAAGCTCCCCTGGGAGCCAAGTGGGGCTAAGGGGGAGCTACGTGAGAGGTGTGTGGAGATGGCCCGGTACCACCTCCTTCACGCTCCATCTGCAGTGTTTACCTTTCAGCTATTCCAGGGACCGTGTGCAGGTGCCATGCTCCCACTTCACGGGCTTCCTCCTAACAGTACTGTGCTTTCTGGGCCCATTGCAAAAGCATTCTGGGGGGATTTCCCTGAATTCTAAATATGAACACATGACTCTGGAGACAACGCTGGCTGGTTTCACTCCAGGAGCACCGAGTTCTTCCAAGTTTTGAGCAGCTGTGACGCATTCTATGGTAGCTTTCCAAGAGCCTGCGGTGGTCGGCCCTTTTTCTACTGATGGGGAAGCACATTAGATGCAATTTGTTACTTGCATTTTGCCCCTTCATCGGCTGAGTGACTGCCATCCTCTAGGGCCTGGGAGAAAGGGGTCTGGGGGCTCCTGCTGTTACAGCATTCCTGTGGGTTGTGGGGATCCTTTCCTCTTCGTATCCATGAAATACTTTAAAAATAAGAACAACTGGGGATTCTGTTCTTCCAAGTTTGGTTTCACATCCCTCTGGTTAATGCCATCGGTGAAAACAATTAACTTCTGTATATTTCAGGATACAGGCAGGACCTTGTAGGAATCTTATTTAATTATGTGCTATATTAATGTTATATTGATTATGTTATTGCCTGTAAATCCAGTTGCTTAATAAAGCTGCAGTCATTTTGCAATAAAGTTGTGTTTGCAGTCAATTAATGGGTGTCTGGGGGCAGACAGCTATGCGCAGGGCGCGAAAACCATAGGAACCAAGAAAGAAAGTCAGCTATTTAATGTATGTGCAGGAATGTATGGATGTATATGTATATAGTTGGATTAAGTATAAAGGAAAAGCATATACTCCACTGCACTTATTTTTAGCACATGGATCTGGAAATTTATGACCCGCCGTCTGTATGGTAGTGCTCTCCCTGGCACTGAGGCGGCATCTGTACATGGGAAGGGATGATGTTTGATTTGAAAAATACAAGTAAACGATAACTGCCAATATTGAGACCATGTGAAGGCCAGGGAACAAAGCATACTTTCATCGCTGCTCATGTTAACATGCACCGTGGAGGAGCACACTCGCCCATTCGGAGGAAATGCCATCGCCCCTCTGAAGATCACATCTGCCATGAATATCATTCATCATGTGGTCCGACTTTTATCTCTCTACCAAAATCTCATGTCATGATTTTCACGTCTGATGCTAAATTCAGGTCACTACAAAATAAGTACGACGATTTCTTTCTTTTCCATCTTCTGTGATGTGTCCAACATGTGTGTCCTGATAACAGAACATGAAATAAATATTAAAGTTTTATGAGTATATATTTAATAATGTACCATAGCAAATGGAAATAAGCCGGTCCCCGATTCAGCTAGATGGTTGATCTTTCCCATAAGTGAAAGCGATATGTCAATCATATAATGATGCTTATGTAATTTGATTTGGGGGTAGGCCAGTGGGTCTACCATCTTTGGCCATAAGGATGATGCTGAACAATGTATAATCTTGTGGTCAAAAAAACGTGATTTGTTACAATGGGGTTTATGTCAGTGACCAACCTTCTGTCACAGGAGGATCCCCAAAGGAACTGAGCTTCGGGTGGCTGAGGACCCCTGACTCCAGTGTAGTCTTCTGTGAGTAACAAAAGCATTAAATCACGAAGTAAAACACATTTCCTCCAATGTTCCAGTTGGACCTCCTGAGAATACATCTTGCTGTGTTATTGTCTGTGCCTCTCCCCTGCCACTGGCTCAGCTGGGTTTTCCTGTGCTCCCTAACTCTGCCAGCTTGTCCACCAGCCCTTAAGTGCACACAGGAGGCTTCCCAATCTGTGAGTTTGCTGCCTCATCACTGTCGGTATTCCAGATACCAGTTCACTGCGGAGTTTGGAGATGTTCTTATTGGTGAGCAAACGCTCCACGTTAAGCCACACTCATGTCTCCTTGGCCGCTGTCCTTTTGGCTCTGAGGACCAGCCCACTTGGTGATGGCTGGTGGGCATTTTGAGGTATAACAGACGGAAGGAATGAGTCCTCTCCACACCTGTGCCAGTCAGATGGCAGCAACAGGACACACAAGGCACAATAACACAACACAACAAAACACACATCGACAACACAACAAACACACATCAACTAGGCTGATAAGCCTAGGACCTGCCCAACTTCATGAAATGAAAATCGTTCCATTGCAATCAAAGGAAGGTCAAAAAGGTGTTGACAATGAACAACTGAAAAAACGGAAGCACACATCAGCAAAGGGAAGCCTAGAACATTCAGAAAAGCAAGCAGTCCAAGCCATTGTATCTTGGGGAGCTCACTGGGACACCATTGGAAAATCGGGCACCGGGACACATGGAGTCCTCTGTCACGGGAGTGTGAACTTCCATGGAGCCAAGAGAATTGGATGACCCCGCCCACAGGTCATCCCCGAGCCCACCTGCAGGGACATGAGCCCAAGGGGCAGCCAGCACTTCTGATGAAATGGGAAAGTTTGTTTATTGTTTCCTGCACACACAGATGAAGAGGCTCAGGATGACTTCATAAGAAAGGTACACGCTTCACAGTCCCTCTGTGCATAGCCCACAGGCCCATGGGCTGAGCACACTGGTTACTAGTCTTACCTGCTGGACAGACATCACTTATTGGGCTTTCTTCACAATAGCCCAAACTGTATGCTCCTGGAGCAATGCGCTCCATTTTTTATTTTTTTCATTTCAGTACTAAAATACTAAATTTGAGGGATTGTTTTAAAAGCAAAATGACTAATTTGTAGATTCCTAATACAATAACTTGGCAATCATAGCCACAGAGTCAATAGGATGGAAGTAAAATAGGAGAAAGGAAACACTGAACCCCCTGTGTGGCATCTGTGGTCAGATTCTGTGCAGTGAAGTCCCATCATTGTTAAGACCTTGGGTGCAGCTGGGATCTGATGACCCAGCTACGAAACCCTCAAGCGGCTGCTCTGCTAAGCCCATGGTGAGCTGCTGGCCTCCTCAGCGTCCATGGAGGGCATCCGTCTTTGATTTTGCCCCTGACCTCTGGCTCTGCATTTGCCTCTGTTCTTAGTCCTGCAGAAATGGCCTGGCACCCATGGTAACAGCACTCATTTTGACTTTCAATCCCAGAACAATCCAGGGCATTTTCCCTGTTCATATTTTTTCACAAAGTAAAAGAATATGAGGAAAGAGTAAAAGTGTAAGAAAGGGGAGTACTTGGAAGTACTGTCTGAGGCGAGATGAGAAGAGTATAAGGTAATTCTTGAGAGTTTCAGGGAAAGATGTGTGCTTGTCAGTCACATTATTTATGACAGCGATGTGTGGAATCAGCTCAAAGGTCTCAAAGGAAAGAATTAATTAAATGGGTTTTGATCCAACCACCCAATGGAAAAATATGCAGACATTGAAAAGCAAGTTTCAAAAATAATTGAACAAGGTGCACATATTCATAATCTAATGCTAAGTGACAAAAGATGGATACTGACTGTATTTATGATTTGATCCCAACCCTGGGAAAATATAGATGTAACCATATTTCTATATTTATCCACATACACATGGAAAAGAGCCTGGGGAGAAATTCACAAAAATATTAATTGTGCCTTCCCTATGGAATGGTGGGGTACTGCTGATTTGTGTGTCTTCTTTATGCTTACATACATTTCTGACTTTTTTGTTTGTTTGCTGTTTTTGTTTTTTTCCCAGTTTTCTTGAGATATAATTTACATGCATCGCTGTATAAGATGTACAGCATAATGATTTGACTTACATATAATATGAAATGATTATTGCAGTAAGTTTAGTTAACATCCATCTGACCTTTTTAATGAGAAAGAAGAGTTCTGTAATCAGAAAAAAATGTAACAGTGCAAATATTTTTGTAATTTCAAGATAAAAAATTAATTGCAGTAGATTTTTCTGAGACCAAGACTTGTACCCAGAAAGTCCTTTGAAGTCAGACATGGTGTTTGTGCATGTGTGTTTCAGACCATGTGGGCAGGTGCAGAGTGAACATGAGATAACACACAGATCCACTGTCCCTCTTTTGGGGTGTGCACCAGGGGCAGATAACAGCCCTTGTGAGACAGCGGGAAAGCAAAAACACAGGACTCCATATTGCAAGTGTCACTTGGAGGTGAAAAGTCATCTCATGTAAACACACTTAGAGTGAAGGTGTGTGTCCTGAGGGGGCAGCACGTGTGGACCCCACCAAATGCGGGTCTTGTAGGGGGTGAGCCATGGGCAGCACCTTTATGTGTATGCCCACCTGTAGCGGGACCCTCCCAGTAACAGTGGCCAGATCCTCACTGTCCCCAAACCTCAGCAGGCCAATGCCTCTGCTCAAAGTCCCCAGTAGTATTTCTCAGGTTCTAAAAATAAATTTACCAAAATTACCATCTTGGGGTCACACCGTCCCAGCGTGGATCCCATGCCCTGTGGAGGTTGTCATGGAGATGGCAAAGCTAAGCATCTTGTTCTTTATAACTCCAGGGGCCCAGGGGCTCTGTCTGCAACAGGCAGTGAGTGTCACTGGGGCAGGGGGTTCAACTGTGTCTTCATTCAAGGAATCTCCCAAAACTCATCTAACTCAGTGTGTACTTTATCCAGCCCGTCCCTCTTTCCCAAATCCCTCCTGTGAGTCTGTGTTCCTCACCTGCCACCTAACTGCCCCCCCCCAGCCCAGCAAGCCCTCCATGTTTGCAAGCCGGGTGGTGTGCTGCCCTTTTTCTTTCCTTTCCTTCCGCCTGTGCACACTTGGCCCAGTCGACCTCCTGTGTCCTGGGAGCTGGAAGGCATTCCCCGAGGTGGCTCCCAGGGCTGCTTACCTCCCCTCGTCCGTTCCCAGACACGGGCATCATCTCCTTTTCGTTCTTTCTACTGGCTCTTCCTGAGCACTAATTCTGGGGTGTTTCGTGGATCCTCTTGTCTCCAGTCCTGCTCTCCCTAGACGACCTCGTCCACTTGGTGACTTTAAAGAGCAGACGACTGCAGATTTGTGCCCTGCAGCCTGGGCCTCACCAAGTGCCCTTTGCATGGCTCCAGGTGGGGGCCTAACAGCTCCTTCCAAATTGGTGTCTCCACAGGGGATGCTTGGTCCGCTCTGCCTCAACCCTGCCCCACCCCTCTCTCCCTGAAAGAAATAGGACCTCTGTTCTCCAGGTGTATCCTGCTAAAGATGCAGGGGCTGCCTGTAGTCCTTCTCTTCCCTTCACCCCATAGCCTGTCGACCAGTGAGCCCTGCAGCCCCAACATACAGCACCTGCCCTCAACCCCACACCCTGACCCGTTCCCCAGCTGCCAACATCTGCCCCGAACCCACCACCTGGCCCGTTCCCGACTGCCGCTGGTCCCATCCAGCTTCTCCTACCTGGCTTACTGGAGAAGCCATTTAGGCCTCCCCTTGTCTCACTGCTGGATGGAAAGGCAGGCTGCGAGGGCTTTTAAAATGTAACTCCTGTCACCTATTCCTAGCCTTATGAGCTCCCAGTGGCTGTCACTTGCCAAAACAAACAAACAGACAAACAAACAAACAAAACAGAACACACACTCATACACTTTACTGTGGTTGTAGGAGCATGAAGTGTCGTTGCATCAATAGGATGAAAGCCGCCCCTTTAGGGCAATAACTTACTCGAGCCTCCACACAGTCACGTGTGCAGCAGTAAAGGACACATTTTTCGTGGTTCACTTCCTGAATGGCAGGAAGAGTAGCAAATACTTTACAAGCATCTTCACAACCACCTGATTATTCCTACCCTACAGATGAGGAAACTGAGGTGAAGAGAGGCTAATGACTTGCCGCGCGGACACAGCTGGGATGGTGGACCTTGTGCAGACAGCTCACGCTGAGACGAAGATGGGTTCGCAGGGGCTTTGAGGGACAGCTCTGCGGGTGAGCCTCTGTGGAGGGGGCAGCCAGCCTCATGGGGGCTTGGAAGGTTGCTCACAGGGCTGGGGCCAGGGGGCCGAGCATTTGTCCCCTCAACACAACCGGTGAGGGGATCCCACGGAGAGCATGTTACCTTGGGTAAGGTGTTGTCTCGGCCAGGTGATTCCCAGAGACGCACAGGCTGAGGCTCTCTGGCAGGACTCAGGGACCAGGAGAGGTCCTTGGGTCCTCGCCGGGCACCTGCGGGACACCACTGTGCCCACCATGCGTCCCCCACCTCTGGCTCCAGAGCCTCCCTGTAACCTCCATGCTCAGTGCACAGGCTCCTTTTTTGGCCATGCTTGGAGCGGAATGGTCCTGGAGCTTGGAAAAGCGCCTGCGACTGATACAGGCTCAGTTGAAGGGGCAGACAGGGCATGCCACACACCACACTGCACTCAGCAGGTCATGCCCGGGCAGGCTTGGGCACCTGTTTCACAGAACCGTAACCCCTTTCTCCAGAACAGCCCGCCTGGCACTCCTGCTTCCTTGGTATTATTAACAGAAACAACTTGAATCTCTACCTGGGGAGTTTCAAGGATTAATGAGGAGAGTTGAAAGGTGTGATTGGGCCATCGGGGTAACACAGCCTTTGCTGGAGGACACGGGCCCTTGTGCTGATGAGAAGGATTCGAGTTTCCTGTGGACATGCCCAAGGCCGTTTCTGTCCGGCTTTCATGGTGAGTTGTTACCTGAGTCCGGGGAAGGAAGAGGATGGCTCAAGAGGTTAAAAGGAGTGAAAGGAAAATCAATTTTTCATCCAAAATGCCATTGTTGCATTCATAACAGACGGCTGTGAGGCCATCAAGCTTTGCAGGCTGTGTCCACTGCAGTCCGCCGGAATGCCTTTTGCTCGTATTTCCTAATGAAAAGATCAAGATTAATTAGCTGGCTAAACACATTTTTATGAAATTGGGTCCTCTGTAGCTATAAATGGATAATTGTTGCAGTTTATCATTATGGCGAGGCATAAGCAAAACAAAGCAAACGAAAAGCTGTAGCAAAAAAGCAGTTTTGCGTGTGAAGTAGACAAGTATTTATCAGGGGGTTAATACGAGCTCCGTGCGCCTTCCTGGGGTGTAAGGCTCAGGAGGAGGATGGAAGCTTTTCTCGCCTCTTCCTGGGGTCTCAGGCCATTCGGTCTCACAAGGAGGTGGGTGGCCAGTCACACATTATTCTGGGATTTCCACGTTGGGGCTCAGAGGTGGCCTGATGGGTAGAAGTAGGACTCGGGGCTGTGTCTTGAAGCTGTGGTTCCATAGCAAGAATTTTATTTAGTTTTATTTGGGATTTTTTTGGAAGGTGATTGAGAATCAGGGGACTAAGGTTTCCTTCCCACTGCTCCTGAGGCCGCCCTGCAGATTGACAGCCCCAAATTCCAGAGGTTTCCCTTATGACTGTGGGCCGTTTGGCTTATAGAGAGAAGCCTCACACGAGCATGCCCTCCTGTCTCCCCAGCTCTTCTCAGCATCGCAACAGAGACCCCGATGTGAGAGCACAGAGCACCCAGCCTCCTGTGGACTCCCAACGGCTGGGCCACCAGGACTTGCTCTTTCTTCCCCAGGTGTGAGGACCAGAGCTGGGCTTCGTAGCCCCTCCTTGCTCTTCCTTTGTTTCAACAGCCCTCTTCACTTTCACGGTTTCTAAGACAGTGTTAAAAACGTCTTCATCCAGGAGTAATTATTTCTTTCCCAACAGTCCAGACAGCTCTTCAATGTTTTCTCTGAAATATGCACTAACATTGCCCCAAGTTAGCCTGAGTTGTTTCTGGTAAAGATTATTTCCTGGAAACATTTTCGTCCTGATTCTACTGACCTATTTCTACAGATCCACAACCGCCAGCTCCATAGGCCTCTTCTCAGGAAGACTGAGGCAGCATCCTGGGTGCCCAGGCCACAGTGGCCTGAGGCAGCTGTTACTCCAGCATCTGGACAGAACGGACACCTGACACCTACCTGCAGGATGTGTGGGTTGCATGAGTCGCAGGAAAACTGGACGAGGAGATGACTCATTTAGAGCCTTTTAGAGCCTGAAAGGAGTGGGGTTTCTGAAAAGCTCGTAAGGTACATCAAGTTAAAGCAATCACAAAACATAATCAGTCACAGTTAAACATAAGACTGCGAACTCGGCCTCTACCTAAACGCAATACTTTAAAGCCTGATGTCGCTATCCAAAGCATATGTTTGAGCTAGTTTATTTGCTTATTCCCCATCTCTTTTTAGAAATGGTCTCAAATGCTTATATTAAAGGCACATTTACCAAAAGATGAATAAATTATGCATGTAAAACCAGGAACATGGGAAGCAGAAGCAAAGGCACCAACACCAAGGTTTAATACAGGTACAATGGCTGAACCCCAAGTTCGGAGGCAGAAAGGAACCATGGACTCATTGAATCAACGAACGCTTATTTAAACTGTATTATGTGTCAGCCTCTGGGCCAGGTGACAAGGGTGGAAAGATCAAAGGACTCAGGCCCAGACTTGAGATTCGTCTTTGGCTCTCCCCATTTTCTGAAAGGACAAATCTGATCTCACTTAACCACAATGATAAGTTATTGTTGACACGGTAACATTGTACCCCATAGATCAGGGAATGTATTTTTTTTTGCTGAAATTTTAGGAACTATATTGCCAATCACCTTAGCCATGGAAATATGTCAGTAGCACACACTGAACATATGATGGGTTCCCAGGGATGTATCTCACATTCACCTGGAACAGGCACAGATGTCAGAGAGCTCTGTCACTGTTTAGGGCATATACGGAGATTTGTATAATTAAAGTAACTTTAAAGGCCCTGATGTAAGCTGTGGATTTGGGTGATAATGGCTTGTCCATGTGGGTTCATTCATTGTAGCTGATGCTGCACTCTGGTGTGGGGTGGCGATGGTGGGGGAGGCAGTGCATGTGTGCGGTGGGGGGGGTGTATAGGAGCTCTCTGCACGTCCTCTCACTTTTGCTGTGAGCCTAAAACTGCTCTAAAAATAAAATCGATTAAATGTAAGCAACCTCGGCCACACTGAGAACGTTCCCAGCACCAGGATTTCCCTGGCCAGGCGCTCTGGCCCAGGAGCTGGGTCCTGGCTGGACCTCCTTCCTCTGTGCCACAGCTGTGCTGCCCCATTTCAGCCATTGAACTTCAGATCTTTCCATCATGTGTCAAAATAAATACAGCCTTTTGGTGATGGAATACCTTTATCATCCCTCATGGCCCACAGACTTCACAGGAGCCCATACCTTTCGTCTCCACAAGAAAAAAGAAGGCTGTGATCTCCATATTGCAACACTTTTATTTACCTTATCTGTAATATAATTAATAGATGACTGCACGGAGATCAAGGCACTTTCAAAGAGAATGAGACAGCGTCATATGCGACGCGCTCTTTTGAATCAGTCCAGGGTTCTATCAAAGTCTGTGATAATTCATGTAAATCCTGATGTTCCGAATCTGTGTCTTTTAACCTGTGCGGACCATTTTTCACGTACTACATTTCAAAGACATCGGAGGCTGGACTAATTTGTATTACAGGATTATAGTATAATTGGCAAGCAGCACTTCTTACTGATTTCTTAAAATTAATATGAAAGCTCATTATAAAGACTTTCACACAAGTCTCACAGTCGTGGCAAAAGGGCCATGATGGGGAGAAACCACAATTCTCAAGTTAAAGCCTTCTGGTT
Source organism: Rhinolophus sinicus (assembly GCF_057876585.1). Lineage (NCBI taxonomy): Eukaryota > Metazoa > Chordata > Mammalia > Chiroptera > Rhinolophidae > Rhinolophus > Rhinolophus sinicus. The sequence continues at coordinate 2,201,865 of NC_142503.1, forward strand.
GGTTCTTGCGGTCCGATCCCATGGGGATATCTGGGTTTTGAAACGGCCTTGGGCAGGATCTGGTGGGTCTGTGGCATCTGGGCTGTGCCACCATGGGCATTGACCATCACGGCTTGTCACCATCTGGACCTCCAATGAACTTGTTTACAGATTCCCCTTTGTTTAATTTGGGCAAATATGATGGTTTTATAAATCTTGATTTCATAAACATTACTCAGGGGCTTTCACATTCATTCACTGGTGTTGTTATGTTGGGTGCTGTAAATGTGGGCCTTTCTCCTGACCTTGCTTCTGTCTAAGAGGGGAAATTGTGATGTGGTTAGAGAGAGAACTGACGCGGCTGGGAAGAAGAGGCACACGGCATTCCCTGCCGGTGTGGTTAACGGCGGTCAGGTACGTGCAAGTTGCAGCCACTAGCTAGGCAGCTACTTTAGAACAAGCAGCAGGACCCCATTTTCCCGTGGGAAGCTGCGTTTCTCCAGCTCATCAGGAGTGAGTTAGCGAGGGCGGGTCCACCTCCCTCAGAAACTTCCTCTGGCTTCCCAGAGCTTCCCTGAGACCCTCTGGGCCCCTGTGTTCCCAGTGTCCCTCCTTTTCATGGACTCCAGTCTTCCACTTATTGCCTGGGAGGGCATGTCAGGAACTGTCAACTGTCTCGATGCATGAGTGTGTGGCTGCTGTGACAACAAAGCACCACAAACTTGGTGACTTATAACAGCAGACAGTTATGCTGTTACAGCGCTGGAGGCCAGAGGTCCAAAATCACGTCATAGGGCCGTGCTCCCATTGAAGGACCCTTCCTGCCTCTTCCAGCTCCTGGTGGGTCCAGGGTTCCCTTGTCTGGTGGCTGCACCATCCTGTGTGTCTGAGACTCAAATCTCCCTCTGGCTCACTCTTTCAAGGGCAGCTGTCATTGGGTTTGTGGCCCAACCTAAATCCAAGATGATCTCATTTGGAGGTCTTCAACCTAATTACATCATCTGCAAAGACCCCTCTTCCAAATGAGGTCACACTCGCAGGGTCTGGGGCCTGGGACTTGTACGTATATCTCTAATACCCTGCTCTTGGAGAGCCTGGGGGTGAGTCTGCAGGCCCAGAGCCTGCTTTACAGTGTGAGGGTGCCTTTTCCTGTGGCCTGGGTCTCCGGGGTTCGAGCCGAAGTTCTCAGACCAGAGGAAAGTTTACTAATATAATAAAAGCATAGTCCTCAAAACAGTCTTCCCCGTTTATAGATGACTGGCCACCATGGACAAAAATGGTCATTTCCCAGCACCGCTTGAGTTACATTGCTACCTTAAAATATGGCTGTTAGCAAATGTTTTTATTATCTTAGTGGGGGTGGCTTTACACCCTCAAACTTGCATGCCTGTATTCTCGCATTTATAATTTTCTCCTTGTGATGTAGAAAGAGGTGTTGAGCATGGGGCACCAGAAGACCCAGGTCCTCACCTCAGCTAGGACCTCCCTGGGCAGACACCTCTCTCTGCCACTGTGCCTTCCACAGAGGGCACGGGCCGCCCGGGTGACTCCTATGTCCTCTCCAGCTGTGCCCCTGTCCCCCAGCTGTTCTGCATGCTGAACCAGGAGCACGGAGATGGGGTGCCATGTGGGTGCTGATTCCACAGGGAGAGGAGGCAGCCTTCAGTTCATAAGTGGGAGTTCAGAGAGCTTTCAGCCCAGAACAAGCAATGCGTGATCTGCTGTACTGCTGTATCATGATACAGGCGTTTGTTGCACAGGGAAACATAAGTGGGATGATTTATTCCTTTGAAGCTTTGGAAGGACGTTTCCATAGTCCAGATGGAGCTCTTTGCAGTGGACACAGATACTCTGTGTGACAGTGGGAAAGGCTCAGCGTGCACTTGCAGCAGTGAGGGAGAAGGCCTCCAGACAGGTGATTTCTTTCCAGTCCTGGGGGGATGGGAGAGATTCCCATGGGTCTAATCACTCCTTGGTCTATCCTTTCAAATACACGAGGATCTCAGAAACAGAGATGGGGCTCAACTTTTAGATCGGGGCTGCTCTCTCCCTCCCACTCATTGCATGAAGACCAGGGTCCACCCTCTCCCACTCAGCTTCCGTTTGTCACGAAGGGGTGCATGGTGCAGAAGCAACGAGGAAGCAGGTGGATGTGAGTGCGTATTGCCTCACTCTGTCTGCTAACAGTGTGACCTAATGCTCATCATTTCTGAGTATCAGGTGTTCCTGTCCCCCTGACCCCCAGCAGAGGAGGCAAAGGATGAGCAGTGGGGGGCTCTTAGCGTAGCCCCTGGTACATAATGGGTGCTTGCCAAATGCTGGTTCCTTTCTGCATTTTGCTGTTCTCAGGGTGGAGGGAGAGGGCCTGGAAAAGTCACGAAAAGACTCTCCCATGTCTTGGCAGGTCATCGGTGCCTGTGCAAAATCTCGGCTGTGTCCTGCTGCCTTTCTCAAGATTTGGAGCCTTAAGAGGTTGCTAGCTAATCCCTCAGCTCATCTTCAGGGTGAGGGGGGAGCTTGTCTCCCACCTGTGTGGGTTCCTTAATTCTCTCCTTTCTCATCTGTCTTTTTGGGAACAGAACCTTCAGGACCACCCACCACTTGTCACCGTAAGCCACAGCTGCAGGGGTCTGGGAGTTAGAGGGCTGCAGCAAGCAAGGAAGGAAGTAGAAGGAAAGGAATGGGTGGGGCCTGGGGAAAATGGGAGAGGACGGTGGAGGCCCAAGTTGGCGTTGTAGGTCTGCAGGCATCCAGCTGAACTGGCTGGGTCCCTCCTCCTTTGACCTGGAGCCGGAATGGCTCCGCAAGCACCTGCAGGAACATCACTTCCTGCTTCCTGTTCCAGACAAGATGGACTTCCTGTCCTCTGGGGACATTTTCTACCTTTCAGGAGCTGACATTGCCCTGGTTTGAGAACAACCTTACCTGATGCCTCTCTTAGCAGCAATAGTCAATTCTGCTAGGAAGTTAGTGAAAACAGAAAGCTCTCCTCTGAGAAATCTACCGCACCAATGGCTGTTTTGGATGTCACATGACTCCACGAGAGTCATTCCGGGTTGTCCTGTCTCCTTCCTGGGGCAGCTTCATTAGCTGGGCTGGTGCCTGGGGGACAGAGGACAAAGGACAGTGTTGTCGGGCTGAGGTTGGGAAAGAGAAGAGAGAAGGAATGTCTTTTATTTTTCTGTTGAATTAATTCTGATTTCTACAGCGATTCATAACACATTTTGGAGACATTCAAATAAACCCAACCAAACATTCAAACCATGCATTGCTATTCTGGGAATGGAAATTGAAAAGCTCTGCTACTTTTGAACAGTCTAAGTCATTATATTTTTATGACTTTGGTTAACACTGGGCTATAAAATCCAGTAAATAACTCTTAAAAGCAGAGTCATTTGCTTAAAAATATTTTATGGGCTTAATTTTTGGAATGGTTGAACTTTCCGCTAGCTTTTCCCTTCTGTGTACATGGAAACGTGTTATGTACAGGTCTGCTTGTGGACACTGGTCCTCGTTCCTGCCGGCAGGCCTGACGGACTTGAGGCCGCGGTTCTGGGTCGGTGACAAAAACAGCCACACTTGTCTTCCCCACTGTTTTCTTGGGTGAAACCATGGTTGTATTCGAGGCTCGGTGTGCTTCCAGTTGGTGGTTACACCAAAATATAAATCATTGCAGCCTTCCCAGCCTGCCAGAACCTGCCATGGTTTTCATTCTTGGGGTCAAGAATAGTGAACTTGAACCCGCCCCCCCCCCACCACCACACACACCCATTTGCACTCAGAGGTCTATACAACGTGGAGTTACACTTCAGATAGGAGTGCACCTACAGGACGAACCCTCCCTTGCACAGGAGATGTGATACAGTAGAGAGTGGAGGACAGGATCCCGAGTCACTCGTCTGCTGCCGGCACAGGGCGTGTCCTCTACTCATGGCTTCTCATGAACCCTAGTGCCCAGGAAACCCAGGAAAAGCCCTCAGTCCTGGTCATGACCCAGCATGTGTGCACGTCCAGGAGAGATGCTGGGAGGAGGGCGGCCAGGACTACAGGTTGGTGGGAAGATTGGGAAGTCCCTAGGTACGAGCTTCAGGGGCCACTACTCAGGAGGGGGTCCCATGCCCCAGGCGTCCTGCCCAGCTGACTGTGGACAGGATGTAGTTCACAATTTACAGCGACTGTGCAGGCAGTGTGAACCCATACTAGAGATGAGCAAACTGAGGGAGAGGTGTAGGAAGCCCGCTGCATACCATGCAGCTAAGAAGTGGCAAGTACACTCTCGTGTGGCCCTCACGGTGTCCCCTCCCAAGGTGATGTGGTATCTGAAAAGACTGCATTGTCCGGGGCCATCCGTCCCCTCTCTGGGCCACTTCAGTCCCCTTCAACAAGGCTGCTGGGCTCTGAGGTCCTGGGGTCAGGTGTTCGGACATTGGGTCTAGGCTCATCCAAGCTGCCTTGCAGACTTGTTGGTACATTTCTGGCTGTGTCGTTGGGTGTGGAGACAGACCTCAAACCTCACTCCTTAATTAGCCTTAGTGTTTGAATTGTAAATGCCTGTTTTTAAAGCAAGCCAACCAATAGGGCGTTTCTTACTGTGATTATTTTGCTTTGCACAGTATATGGCAGTTTCTCTGCCAGGACCCCCAGCGGGAATAGAATTTAGCATTTGATGTTTGGAATGTCCTGGAAAAGGCCATGGTGCCACCTTCCATTGCTAATATCATTATCCCCACGCGGTCCCTTCTGAGCTGTTTGTTATCATACCTGGCGAAACAGTTGCCCCTCTTTCATTTGGGGAATGACTTACCATTAGGTAGGACGCTGAAGCGTTGAAAGCACTCATTGGCTGGTGTCCCCAAGAGCTCCCTGGGGGCACAAAACCAGCTAACTTCTCCACCTTCAACTCAGCCCCAAATTTCTTCACCAGGACCCAGCATGCTAAGTGATCCCAGACCCTGATTTTTGATCACGTGCCCCTTAATTTAAGTTTCCTAACGTGTATAATCTTAGGGTGAGTATTTCTCACCTAGCGTCTGCTTTTTTTTTTCCAACAACAACATCTTCAGCGATGGTGACTAAAGATGGCAGGGCAGGAAAAGTGGGGCGTGGATGACTCAGCCACAGGCCGCCGCGGGAGGTGGGGGTGAGGAAAGGGCCTCGGAGCATGTCAGTGTCGGCCCAAGTTTCGATGACAGTACCGGAAATTCAGATTTCCTGCTTCCTAGGAATTGTCCAGGCACCCATGTTTTACTTCAGATAAATAGATGGCAAGTAATACTATTTCGGGACTGCAAAACTCCTAAAAGGTAGTGTCAAATGGGGCTTACAGTAAAACATTCTGGGTAATTCAGTCTATTCTGTTGATTAAAATGTAGAGTGGGGAAACATGACAAAATGACTACGTTGTAAGGAGGAAGTCATTTTACTCAGGGAACACTTATGGGGTTTGAGGTTCCTTTTACGAACCTGGAATCAGAGACTGTCTTATGCATTCTTTTTAAGGTTCCATAAGCCATGATTTAGTAATAATTATTCCTGTTGTATCGGTGTTATCTTGCTTGCTTTGCTCTGAAGTATAGCAGGCTGCCTTGTGACAGGGGTTGGCTCAGGAAATAGGAGGAACGGAGTTAATGACCCTCAAATACTTCCTAGGTGTCAGGCGTCCACGTAGCCCTTCAACTGTCATCTCATTCAACCTTCACAAATCCCATGAGGCAAATAAGAGAATGACCCTTCCACAGATGGGAACACTGAGGCCCGTTACACATAAGCACGGCACGGCAGGTGTAGGTGTCCCTGAGGATGTGGAAGACCATTGCATTACACATCTGACGAGACAGGAACCACAGCCCATGGTGAAACGCTGCCTATAACTATGAAAATGCAGGTTTTATGCTGCGTGCCACTCTGCATCAAGTCCCACTCACCGCAGGGGTCACAGTGACCAGCTCCCTTCTCCCAACCGCTCACAGCAGGGTCACTTGCTGCTCCAAGTGGAGGAAGGCGCTGGAAATACTGAAAAGCTATTCAACACGTGCCTCTTACGGCCCGCCTAACAGAGATGTCTGAGTTTGTACATTTTTCATGGTCTTCATCTGAATCCAGAGAGTAAACGCTATGTCAAGATTTAGAGCCCAGGATACAAGCCCATTACCTTCTCAGTAGGTGCCACTTACATGCTTCGAAACCACATCTGTTGAGATGAAATGGCGTTCCCGGGACATTGGACCACGTTGTGGCTGCACAGTTACCGAATGTGGATGTGTCGGGCCAGAGTGAAGCCTGCGCTGCCTCAGTTCTTTCTGGTGGCCCTGCCTCCTCTCAGAGCTTGAAGTGGCCTTGCCTGCTGCCCATGGGGGTGCAAAGCCACTAGGGACCCAAAATGGCGGCCCCCGGGACCAGGCAAGTCCTGGACAAGTGATGCTAATTGGAGCCACAGGCAATATATTTTTCCTGAGGCAGAACCCCACATCCTGCCCAATTTGATTGGTGTGGTCTGGCAAACTGATTGTCACACCATGAGGTTCGTCTTGAAAAGAAATGAGAATGTCCATCAAAACACCCGTGAACACCCTGGGAAGAAGCTTGCTGTCCCAATTGCCCCATTTTTGTTCTGCTCTTTCTGTCTCGGGAAGGCCCGGCCCGGCCCCTTCCTCACACAGCTGTCCGCTGCCTCTGGGGCTCCCTTTCTGCAGTGGTGAAGGGGAGGCGATTCTGGTTCACGGAGGACTGAAATTAGTTCTTCTTTTTTTGTAGTTGTGCTTGTCATGGAATCAGTTACATTTATTTCTTCGTGAATTCAATACAAAAGTTCACTTTTGTATCCTTTTTAAATTTAATTTTACTCATTTGACTATGAAAAACATTTGCACATCAAAAGTGCAAGCCACATTCCAAGGAATTCTTCAGGAAATTTCAGCCTCATTCTTAAGTCTTCTGCCCCTCCCCTCCGACTCTTCTGGGGATTTTCATTTTCAGATCTCTTTCTTGAGCTTCTTTTTGCAGAAATAAGCAAGTATATTCACACATTCATTTATATTTTCTTTCTTCATTTAAAAAAAGTCACACACTACCTACATTTTTCTGCAATTGGCTTACACCCCAATCTGGAAATCATTTCCCATGAACTCATAGAGATCTCCTTTCTTGTTCTTTGTGCTCATGGCTCTCCGTGTGGGGCTGGACCAGCACTCAGTCAGCCTTCCTGCTGAGGACAGGAACCTGTGTCTTCTTACCTCAACCAGACGCCAAGTCCGAACCTGCACTGGGAGAAGGGCCATCGCCTGCCTTGTGGCACATGCAGGGGGCAGGACAGGGCATTATCCGTAAGTGGCGCTGAAGATATTGAAGCTGACTTCCATCATGAGGAAACAAAATGACAGATCGGATAGTGAAACAGTCTTCCCCACCAAGACCAGCACAGACTAGACAATAACTCGGAGGAAGCTGGGGAGGGCGGGAGTGCGAAGACACAGCGGGCAAGTTTGATCCTTGGGCCTTGGTTGGGTCATGGATTGAACCGAAAAACTAAGCAGCTCTAAATGACGACATTGGGGACAAGTGAGGACATCTGAATGTGAAGTGTACAATAAATCACATGCTATTAAGTCAGTGCTTAAATCCTGGGGTGTGATAATGACCTGGAATATTACAGTTATGTGGAGAACATTTTTGATGACGGATTTAGGGGCAAAAAGGTCCTTATGTCTCCAACTTACTTTTTGGTGGTTAATTTAAAAAGTGAGAAGCATGTGATGGTCTAGTGGGAGGAATGGCTCCTTAGTAGGGCTGGCACGGTGGGGGCGGGGGCCTGGGGCCTCTCCAGCTTCCCAGTGGGCTGCGAGGACCACGCTGTGACTGTCCCAGTCCCCATGAGGGCACGTCCACCTGTGAGGAAATAGGCCGTGTTAGCACTGGGGCAAATCTGTGAGGCAGGTGGCCCAGTGGGGGCCAAGGGCAGTACCCAGGCTGGGGCTCCTGGTGCTGGGGTGTAGTGAGGGTCCCATCAGTCCCTATTCTGAAGGCTCTGACATGGATGAGTTACGGTGACTCGGGGCCAAAGGCAGGAAGGACCATGGGTCTCAGCACCATCATGGCTGTGAGAAGGGGCTGCTGCCCAGGTAGCCCTGGGCCTCGGAGGCAGCCGAGAGCAGGGGTGTGGGAGGGAAGGGCGGACGGAGAGACATGCTGACCCTTTGGGGTGTAGTGCCCCAATTCTGTGTGTGGGGAGGGCAGGGAGGAACCAGTCTGCTCATACAACGTGGTGTTTTTGCGCTGGTTTCGTCCTGTGCCATCCACACTTCCCGGGGTTCTGCATCCGCTCAGTTCTCCAGGAAGAGCCGCTTTCCCTAAACTCCGTTCTCCGTGTCTGGGGGAAACAGGGTAGACTGGGGAATAACTAACCATCGCCTCTCCTTAATGCTAAGGTGCTGACAACTGTAATACGCACCATTAATTTGGTACTTTTTCTGGAATTCATGGGACGTGTAATGCCTACAGGACTTCCCAGATGCAACCTGACTTCAGAAACGTTTTCAAAAGCACCCGAGCACAAGGAAATACTGTGAGTTTGGGAAACACTGGGTGAACTTAGGTAAGTGTGTCTTTTCTGCAGGACTTCCCAGAGCCTGTAACATGCCCAAGCACACTCACATCTCTACAGTGGGGGCAGGTGTGCAGATTTGTCACATTCCTGTCAGCAGCAGGGCCTGGGCATTTGCGTGTGCTCTCGGGCATGGTTTGGTGTGTCCCTGTGCTCTCAGTGCTTCCTCCAGCAGCCTCTGTGGAGCTCAGATGGCTCCACGCTTGCTGTTTGTGAGCTGCTGCTACTCAGGAGCTGAGTGAATGAGCACCCAGCCCAGTCTGAGCCTCAGCTCCCCTCTCTGCGGGCCAACAATGGGTTCCTTGTTTCCCTCTGGGGGACCACGGGTGCAAACTGGCCACAGGGGAGATGCAGCAGCTGTGCAGCAATGCAGGTGACCTCAGGGACCCAGCCCGGGGCGGGAACGGGAGCCCTTGGCGCTCTGGTGCTTCGGGGCTCCTGTGTCCCCAGCACCTCTGAGGACCCCCGCCCCACGGGCAGGATTCCATGCCCCGGCCTTCACCAGCCCTGCCCCAGGTTTCTCCCAGGTCCTGGGTCTATTTACTCCTTGCTGACCCTAAAAATGCCCGAAGGTGAAGTTGTCACTGTAGGTGAGCCCTGCAAGCTAAGCAGGGTTTCCTGAGGCCAGGCGGGCATAGTGTATGGACACACGTCACAGCAGGGACCCTGGGGTTAATGGTCCGTTTCTCCAGCAAATACTCACCGAAAGTCATCCACGCAGGGGTTCTTCTAGGCTCTGAGATGGAGCTTGAAGCCCAAAGGAGCACCTTATTTTCTGGTGGTGGTAGGCGGCTGTCCTTTACTGTAAAATACTGAGCATCTTAGGCAATGCAGGAGCTGAAGAGAAAGACGTACAGAGGGCGAGGGCGGGGAAAGGGGTGAGGGGACGACGCCCCAGAGGGCCTTTGGGTGAAAACTGAGCCATGTTGGAGACAAACTGCGGGCAGCCCCTGCGGGGACCGGCCCTGGGGCTGCTGGAGCTCAGGGCAGGGGCATCTCCTGCAGGTGGGACGCTCCCCGCACTGCAACCCCACCTGTCCAACCTCCCTGGGGTGGGGGCGTCTGGAGGGTGGTGAACACCTTCGGGGTTTGGCTGGGTCGAGCTGGGATGCCGTCATTGGGTTTAGTGAACAGGAAAACGTGGTTTGTGAACTGCCTGGTGCAGTCACACAGCCGTCCGTCAGTGGGAATGTGCATAGTGTCACCCAGGGGGCCACCCCATGTCGGCCTGGGTGTGAGGATCAGGAGCCAGAGGGACCAGCTCACAGAGGCGTGTCCCTGGGTGCCCACACTGGAAACCAGGCCTGAAGTGCACGGGGCCAGACTGTCTTCCAATCAGAGCTTAAAAACCCCTGCGAATGGAGGGCATCCGCTCTGCTCCTGGCGTGGTCTGCACAGGACCCCTGCCTTCCAGCAAGTTCTGTGTGCTGCACACCCCACTGCGGGGCAGGGTCCCTTCTTCCCCCCCCTCCTCCAACGCCGCGTCTCACTCCCCTTCTCTTTCTCCTTCTTCCTCCTTTCCTTCCTCTTCCTCTACTTGGCCCCTCCCCCTGCCCCTTCCTTCCCTTCTCTTTCCCCTCCTCCATCTCCTTTTCCTTCCTCTTCTTCTTCTTTCCTTTCCCCCATCTCTTTAAAAATCTGGACGGATCAAAACGGAGCTCACCAGAGTTTGTTTGTGGAACACAGCCTGGCTGCTTTACCATAAAGAGCAGGTGTGCCTGCGTGTAAAGGTCCCGAACGTGAAGGGTACAAAGCGCACTTCAACCAGCCGTGCTGCACCATCCATGTGTTCCCTCCACAGAAGAATGAGGTTAGTCTCAGAAGCGATCCTGGGAAGAATGCGGGGAAGCGATATGACATGATAGAAGTGTGTCTGGCAATTGATTAACATGCCATCATTTGGGATTATGTGGTCTTCATCAAACTTAAACATTTGTCATCTGGTAGGAAATAATACAGAGAGATCACTTGTGCTGAGTTTCCCTCAATGATAAACATCTCGGAAATCTATACCAGGAAATCACAACCAGATATGGACTTTGATTAACGCACAGGTCCTGCCCGAAACCCCCGTTTTCATGCACTCATTTCTATGTACGTTTAGTTCTGTAAAATGTTGTCACCCATGTCGATTCGTGTACAGACCATCCAATCAAGGTCCAGACACCTCCATCAACTGCCAGAATTCCACACGACACTCTACCTCTTACGGCCTTAGGCACTGCCCAGCTCCCCTTAACCCCTGAAACCACCAATCTGTTCCCCATTTCCGGAATTGTGTCGTTTCAGGAATGTTATATACATGGAGTCACACAGCATGTAACCTTTGGGGACTGGTTTTTTCTCACTTGGCATAAATCCCTCGAGTTCCACCCAGGCTGTTGGTGTATCGACCGTCCATTCCTTATTGCGAAACAGTGTGGATGGGCAAGACCCTGTTTCAAACACACATCTCATTATCACAGTCCCGGGGAAAATCCAAAGAAAAGATCCCCAACACGTCTGAGTGATAGCAGGTCCTGGAGTAAGATTATGCCAAGGCAAGAGCCATGACTCCTGTGACTGTCGTGGCCAACGCCTGGATGGTCATTGGGAACATCAGGGAGCATCCCGAGACATGTACTCTGGTGCCCTGAATCACCCAGAGGAGTGATTCAGGAGCAGCTGCTGGTCATTCTGGCCCCTGGTGCTGGCCGAAGGCTGAAGGCTGCAGGGGAGAAGGCCTTGGGGATCAGGCAGCGGCTTTGCTGTTTCCTTCAGTGTGGGGAGGGTGCTGCTGTCCCTTGAAGAGTGTGTGGGGAGTCTTTCCTCATGCGGTCACCTCGTGTGACATGGAAAGTACCCGAGAGACACAAGGGGGTGGCAGTAAATATCTGCAAATAAAGAGTGCCAGTCCAGTCTAATTTTTACCTGACGTGGAAAAGCCCACTGTTTATTTCATTGTGTTGCAGGTCTCACTGCCTTCCGTTCTCCAAGAATAAATTGGTTAATTTCGCAGAGAGCTTTGGAAGTGCAAAGTGCTGTAAAGTGCTTACGGTGTAAGTCGACCCCCATGAGCACCACAAGGAGAAAGGTGCAGAGGGGCCTTGGCTGGTGGTTTGCATAGGAAATTCCATGATTGCTTTTGGAAATTATGCTTTCTTATTTATAAGTCTTGTCAAAGAAATCAATTGAATGGGATCACCAGATGGCCCTAAATATTGTCTTTATTGCCTAGGACCGTCTTTGGAGAGCTTTTGTTATAGGAGCTGGCAGCCTTAGGATGGCGACGCACAGGAGGGAAAGGGGCCGCTGCCTACTCCCAGCCATTGTCATGACCACTATTTGTTTGCTCAGGGAGGTGAGGGGGAGACCATCTCATTTAGACTTATTAAAGGGCCTGAAAGTGTAACACCCTTCAAAGAGTCACTATAAATATGCCACATACTGTATTTCATGGAGTTTATGAGAAAGGAAATTGAAATTTCCTAAAAATAGAATTGAACCTTGTCCAAACAATATTGGATACACCAAATGAGTGTTTTGTTATCACATATAACAGGCTGATATTCCCAGCACATTTTCTTAAACCTCTCGTTTGTTTTCATAAATGTTGGACTTTCCTACGATTCTTAGGTTTCTTACAATTATCAGCTAGCATGACTGTGTTGTTAAAAGTGAAAATGAAAGGCTCTCTGTGGCACAGCTGCCACCTCCTCCCGTGGTCGCTGACCCAGCCACGGCAGGGCCAGGGTATGAATCCTGACTGGTCTGGGCATAGAAGCAGACAGCGTCCTGCCAGGGAAGCCCCTTCTCCCGGTGCCCTGACCTGGCGCTGGCATCTTGACACCAAGAGGCGTGGTAACTGCCAGGAATGAGAGGCCACAAGGTTTGCAGAGATGTGGCCCTGGCACCAGCTTCCGAGCCACCTACCTGCTGACACCCGTCACACGAGGAGAATAAGGCCTCTTGCTGAAGCCACTGCTTATAGGGTGTTTTTACCCAAGGCCGAACGCGTTACCCCCCATTATTCATCTTCTGGGAAAAGGTGGGGGAGGAATGAAGTGGTCAGGGATTGCTGCATGGTTCAAACACACGTGGCCTGTGATGTCGGTGAGCCAAGTGGGGACACGAGTGGACAGCGGCCCCGTCTGGGGCCTGGGACCTGGGTGGGTGGGTGAGAAGGAAGCAGGTGGCCTCATGCCGTGTTTTCAAGGGACCCCATAAACCTGAACTCGTGCAGTGAGTGTGATGGCTGTGCGTGAAGGGGCCTGCACAGTCCCCGAGGAGTCCTGCGTCTCTTCGTCCCTAGACTCCCAGACCCCGCCGTGCTCCTGGAGCCGACACCACATCAGCTCCCTAGATGGGCGGTGCATTCTCACAACGTGGATTAGTGTTGACAACAGTTATTTTAATTTATATTCTTGAGATGTACACAAATAAAGCTGGTATAAACCCTTTGCACTTGCCATCCTACGCATAAATTGGGAATCAGAGGCAAGTAAAACTGTACTATCAGTGGTATGTAAATGAATCACATTAATGTCGCCGCCTGGCTTAAATTAAGTGTGACTGTTGGTGTGACTTCTGGGGCTGTTTCTCGCTCCTTAAACATACCCTGTGTTCTGCGGTGACAAAACTCCTCACCACTCTCCTCCATCGAACGACAGAGGTTGTCCCATCAGTCACCATGGTGTCAAACGGACCTTGCTTAGTATAGAAAAACACTTGTTAATTAACTCCACTTCTGTTCTTTTCTTATTAGCAGGCCACAATCAGGGACAATTATCCATAAAACAGAGCTGACAGAAAATACATTCTTCCTTTTTTGATTATAACTGAACCTGAAATGCAAAATTTCAAGCATCCTGTCTTGGAAAAGATGGATGGATTTCTGCGAGTGTCTACAGCCCCTCCTGGTCTGAAGAACAAGCTTATCAAAAAACAGAAGCTTATGCGGGAGCCTTTAGGTCATAGCATCTAAAGACCAATCTTTCTAAGTGTTATGCAGATGTGAACTTGAATCGATGGGGAGTCCTCCTGGGGACACACTTGATTACATTTATAGGGAAGTGGCTTAAGGGTAGCGTACTATGGAATGTCAATAACAATAAGATTCCCTTTTTGGTCAACTCTCCAAGCGTGTTTGGTGTAGAGGGTCTTTCTGCTCAGAGAGCCACTTGGACAGGACACAAGGAAAGAGGTGAAGTTAGTAGTTGGATGGCTATTCCTTACTGAGCTTCTCACAGAAAAAGCTCTGATTAAAAGAAACGTCACTGTCTTCAGACACTAGATGTTTTGAATACACAATGCAATATTACGGTTTAAAATTAAAATAAATCAAAGGGCATATGGGAGGACAAAAGAAAACCAACGACCTCCCTTCCGCTCCCATGGCCCCAGCACCGGTGATTCCTTTCCAACAAGCCCTGTTGCCAGGTTTTAAATGTACAATCATGTACAAATGCTTTTGCACAAATGGTAATAGGTTATACATTGCTCTGCACCTTCTTTAACCGTTTTATTAGTTGCTAGTGTAACTTTATCCCTCTTCATGTGAATATGGAGGCCATATATTCCTAACGTACCTGTGCAGTTTAAAACCTTGGCTTGCGGTTGTTCACCATCCTGTGGCCACCTGGGCCATTCTCAGTAGATCCCTACAACACGGCATGATGTGGATTTGGGATCTGTCACTCTACCTGGAACTCTGGAAATCAGGGATTATCAAAGGAGTTCGAACATGTCTTCCATCTGCCTTTCCAAACACTCGCTTGTTTAGTGGGATTCTGAGCCTCCCTGGCAGGAGGACCTGCCAAGAGCCCCAGCTCAACTGCTAGCGGCTGGTGATGCTTGCGTGGGAAAGCACAGGGGAGCCGACTGCCCTCCGCACCGCTCCTCTTGCAATGTCCTGTCTTCAGCCGATTTGACACCAGCCCTCTTGACCATTCCTCCCTGTATTATTAGAACGTGTGCTGTTGGTCTCACTGGCTTAATCACTGGTTTACGTTGATGCCGTGGTTGGGTCAAATCCAACAAGGTCCGGATTTCCTCTGTAAGAGAAAGCCCGAGTCCTCCCAGGGGCTGCTGCCATGCCTTCTCCATCTCACCTTCTGCCTCCTGGCCCGTGGTTCCTTCCGCACGCCCAGCGTCTCCTCCTTGCTGTGGGCTGCTCCCACTTGCGTGCTCGCCCCCCACTGACCTGTCTGCCCAGACCACCCTGCCCACACCCAGCTGGTTCCTCGACCCCCACTCTCTGCTTCCTTTGTACTTTGCAGATGATGTGCTTATCTGCATGTTTGTCTTTGTGGCACCCAGAACGGAACTTCCAAGGGAGAGGGAGCAGGGGTCTTTGTCCGTCTGCTTCCCGACTGGTCCCAAGTGCCTACAGCAAACACCTTTGCCAAATGAATGAACATGCAAGTAGGTTTCTGGGAAAGGGGACAGCATGTCCAGTGGCCGCCCACACACCCCGAACCCCCCGAGAGCTGGTGCCTGGCTGCCTACACCTGCCTGTTTCCTCAGGCGAGAGGTTGTGTGATAACCTTGGACTGTTGACTTCCCTTCTCTCAAGCTTCCTTTCAACCTTAATCTTCTAAACTGTAAAACAAACTACTGGTGGGAGAACCATAAAACTGGGAGGACAGGTTTCCAACGGAAAAGGGATTTGAGTGAGGGAAAGTTAGGGCAGCACCTCAGACAGGGTGAGGGCTGCAGGCTCCATTCCACCATATTTTTCCTCATGTGTTTGAAGGTGGCTTCTGTACATGTCACTCCTGTGCTGTCAGAAGTTTTGTCTTTTGTTAAATTATTTAGGGCTTTCAGGGCTGCCAGTCAGGGCATGATTAAATTTGGATATTCATTTCTTGGTCCTGCTGGTCTGCTACGTATTTTTCAGTAACAAAATATCTTCAGGAAGCACAATTTCAATAGGAAAAAAATATAGCGTTTGGTGCAGATTAATCCTGCCAAGTGTGGCTCACTCGGGATGATTGCAAGACGTATACTTCTCGGTGGTCACTGTGAAAGAAAATTCTTGATGAAAGCACATTAAGATTTGTGAAGGTCTTATTTCTCTACTGTTTTCTTACTTTTATTATGCTAATTTGACGGTGAAAAATGCTTCCTATTAAGTCGATAACCACGTACATAATTAATTTGATGTTGCAATTCTTAGAAAAATCATTAGGAAATTATAAACAACTTGTATTGATCTTGGCAAAGCATGTATGTGTAGATCTTGTCTTAGCTTAAAACTTGTCTCATAAGCCTGTTACTTTGGACAAGAAGAAATAAAACCAACTGGACATATTGACAGACTTCAAAGAGCAGAAACTGTGAACCCCATCGGCCTTGAGTGTCTTCACGGCGCTATTTGTGGTGGACTATCCAATCCGTATAAAGCATTCTCAACCAGAATTTCTGTCTGTGTTCATGACACCTTGCAGTGTTAGAATTTGGTGGTTTAGTCCACGTTCTTGATTCGTGTGAAATAGGGAAATTGCAAGTTCTCAATACCCCTCTTTGATGAAATCTCCCTCTGGGGAAGGAGAGCAGTAGCTGGGCCTGTGGAGTGGCAGCTGTGGCCCAGTCCTTTGCTCAGCTTTTCCCACGTAGAATGTCATTTAATTCTCACAGCAAAACTGGGACACGGATGTTATTACCAACACAGCAAGGGCTCAAACAGGTCAATGCATATCCGGAGCCCATGGTTGCTCAATAGATGAGGCCTAAAATTCAGTCTGTCAGATGAAGGGCTTCATCCTTAACCATTGTGCTTTCTCTGGTTCAAGAAGCAGAGGGAAGGGGAGTAAAGAGGGTGGAGGCTTAGTCTTTAACTGCCTGCTGTTTGATAGACGCTGCAATAGGTGTTTCTACATGTAACCGTATATAAGCCTCTAAGTAAGCTTGCAGTAAGCTTACAGATCATACCTGCACTTTCGGACGAGAAAGTGGAAGTTCAGGGAGGAAGGAAGGTAGCCGGTGAGTGGCCCAGCGGGATTTGAATCCAGACCTGCTGTACGCTTCCCATCAACCTTCGCTCGCGCCATCACGCTGCTGACCCACCACTGACACCCTGTTGATTCTTAAACATAAGGGTCACCATTTGTGTGTTTTGTCTTTAAACTACAAAACGGGCTCAGTCTCCTTGGGTGTACTGGGGAAACAAGAACAGGAATTAGAGGGATTATAAACATGCCCCACTGGGGCATTTTCCTGTCTTTTGATTTGGGGCTGTCAAGTGCCCAGACAAGACTTGTCCTTATAATTTAGAAGCCCATCTCTGAGCTGGCCCAGCACTGAGGCATTCTGTCAGAGGCCATTGTGCGGCCAGCTGGGGAGAAGCTGCAGACATACCTGGTCATCCCGTTTCAACGTGGAGGAGCCAGCCGCTGCCCCTGGGTTTCAGAGCGGCCTCCGTCTGCCTGCTGTGTATTGGCCGCCCTGGGCCCTCCAGCAGCGAGGCATGGAGCCCATATGCCTGGCAGCTGGCCTGACACTGGCTCACAGGGTGGGGGTCTGATGCCTCCTCACGCCTCCTCTGAATAGAAAAGTAAACAAACATATTTATGTTTTGAGAGCAAAATATCCTAACTGTCAGGCTTGTCACAGCCAGGCAGCCATCACGTGGGGACCTGTGTGCTTCTTTGAACCTAGGGGTGCCTTTTTTGGGTGTGCAGCGACAAGCGGGCACCACTCAAGTGGGAGGCAAGGACCACACTTTCCACATGAAAACAGCTCCGTCGTCCATGCAGGTCCTGCAGACAGAGAACTTCAACCTGTCTTTCTCCCTCCTGGCCACAAAGTGCCCGCCTTCTTCCTCCCCCTCACGCCCGCCCTCCACAGCCCTGGAAACACCCCTGCCAGGCCCCCTCTCTGCTGTCCAGGAGGAGGAGCTGTGAACGACGCAGGGGCCTCGTCCCGGTGGTTTCGGTGGCCCCTCAGTTGCTGCTGATCCGTCATGGGCTGGATCTCAAGCATCAACCCTGTAAGTGTGAGTCCGCTGGAGCAGAGTGGAGGACGTGGACATTTAAGGAGCCACTCCCTGCCAGGTCACACAGGGCTGGCCCTGGGAACAGGCACTGCTCACCTGCTGTGCTCACACCACCCGCCCTAGCGCCTCCTGGCCCCGTGCTGGAGCCGGGCTAGTACTGAGGCAGGAGGCCCTGCATCTCTTCCCCGTTCAGGAGACTCACCTCGGCAGCCATGCTGATGGCACTCTTCACACCACGAAAATCGGCAAACGTTACAAATCAGCGATTCCCTCCCCGACGGCCTCATCCCAGCACTTCTGCCCGGGTCTGGTTACCTGGCTACGAAGCGTCTACCACACTGAGGTGTGGCTGCTTTCAGAACAATGAGTGAGTGTATGTCATGTCACAGTGGGAAGGGAGGCTGCATGAACCTGGTGGGACAGGTGGCTCCTGCAGCACCTGAGATGCATCAGCCCATTGGACTGCTGATGTGGCCAGTGGAGACCGGTCAGTAGCAGGAGTGTTTGAAGGAGACCCCTGGGATTAGTCTCAGGTGGGACTCTCCAGGCTTGAACACCTGTAGGCAGGTGCACACTCCGAGAGGAGATAAGGGACCCCACACAGGGCCTCTTGGGCCTTGCAGAGGCATTCTCAGAGGACAGGTTCTTGACGGGGCCTCTTCTCTTCTTTGGTGGCTGAAGGAGGCCTGCACATAACAGGCACAGGCCATCTTGGCACTGCTGTGAGATGTGCTGGTCTTCACAGCAGGTGGCCAGGTGTTCTGTCCCTGAGTGGAAAAGGCCTCGCCTGGAAATGTGACCTCACATTCCTGTGCTCCTCACATCTCCTGTGTGTGACCCTGCTTCGGTCTTGGCCACCCTTCAACACTCAGCTCCTCAAGGTTCAGTCTGTCCCCAGAATCATCACCGCCCCATCCAGATAGCCAACCGTCTGCCACAGAATCATTCCCCCGATAGTTAACTGTCCCCTCAGTCATCACTCACCATGTCAGTAACCATCCATCTCCCAGAATCTGCCTTGAACCTGTCAAAGAGTCTGGCTCTTTGGTCACAGGACAAGCCGGGGACAAGGTCCCTGTCTTGCCCTGTGTGTGCCATGCCCACTGTGGGGCTGTCCTCAGCTCGGCCATTTTCCATTCTTGCATCACATAGCTCTTTGAACTGCAGGCCTGTAGTAGTCAGCTCGAGCTGCCATAACAAAATACACAACTGATGTGGCTCCAACAACAGACTTGTATTTTTCACAGTTCTGGATGCTGGTCGTCCCAGATAAAGGTTCCAGACGATTGGGGTTCTGGTGAGAGCTCTCTTCCTGGCTGCCTTCTGGATGTGCCCTTACATGGCCTGTTCTCCATGGGTGCCTCTGGAGAGATAGAGAGTCCCTGAAGTCTCTTCTTATAAGGGCACTAATCTTATGGAATCAGGGCCCCACCCTGATGACCTCATTTAATCTTAATTACATCCTTAGAGCCCCCTCTCAGAATACAGTCACATTGGGTGTGAGGGCCTCAACCTATGACTTCTCAGAGGGACGCAAGTCAGTCCCTAAGAAAGCCCAGGACTGTGGGGGCAGGGCATACAGGCTTGGGAAGGCTGAGCTGGGCTCTGTTTGGGAGCTGTCCTCGCAGAGATGGATTTATTATGAGTGTGTGTGGAGGGGACTGAGAGCAGTGAACGCATCACACACACTAACGGTGGGGCTCATGTGCAAATATCCCCAGTGGGGGGGTGTCCTTCCTCCAGTTCCTGAGTGACACGCTTTAGCCTACCCCTGATCACAGGAGCTGAATGGGCTGGAAAGACCAGGCTCAGGCTTCTAAACGCTTTCCTAGGTCAGACAAAATCGGGGGCTAAATTCCTGACTCTGTGGACCACACCAGGCTCTTCCCCAGCTTCCCCCAAGGGCGTCCTGCTAGGAATTTAACTTAAGGAGGGAATTCACCAGGCGCACAGAGACGTAGGTGCAAGCAGAAGTTTGGGTGAGGAGTGAGTTCTTTACAGCTTTATGGGCACTGCAGTCTGCCTGCAGCTTCACATCCGAGGACAAGCTCACTGAAGGTGCTGCTTTGCCACTGTCCGTCCCGTCCCACTGCCATTCGTAGCTGCACTGGCACTTTGCTCACTCTGGGCACTCACGTATCTGTGGAATGAGTGGGTAAATGCATCATACAACAGACCCTTCATTGTTTCATCACATATAATAAACAAAATCAGAACCATATCTCTTTTGACATGTTTGTCATACGTGATTCATGTCCAACAAATGCTTTATACGCAAAGTGAATTTGACATATGAGGCCTTTGGGTTGTGAGATTGGTAATAATTGTGTCCATTTTGAGGAAGCAGAATCACTCAAACAAGCAAACAAAGACACATTAGGTGTTCGATTTCATCTTATTCTCCATTACTTTCTATGTCGATGTATCTGATTATCTGCTGGTTACTTTCTCTCCCACCCTCCCTCTCTCTGCCCAGTCTTCTTTCTTTGTTCCTTTTTTCATTCACTATCTTCTTTTCATTCAATCAGTCAATCAATCAATTCAAACATCCGTTTACCTCAAGGGTCTCAGTCATTTTTAGCCCATTCCCCAAAATGACTCCAGGAAGTAGGACAGACCAATTTTATTGATGTTACAAATATTTTCATTGGGACTGATGTTCACCAAATTCCTATTTTCTCCTGGGATAGGATGGAGAATTGTTTGTAGTATGTTTTCTGCTCTCTCCTTCCCTGCCTACCCGTTTTGATCTATTGAACGAATTGTCTTCTGCCTCTGTGATCTATCCCTCCAAGTTATTAGATTGGTGCAGAGGTAATTGCAGTTTAAAAGGTTAAAAACAGTTGCAAAAACCACAATTACTTTTGCACCAACCTAATATTTGGGACACGAATGGAAATTACCCTTCTCCAGGAATTAATGACCTTTCTAAATTACAGGAGAAAAAAATGTATACTTTTTCATGGCTTTACGTTTGAAGCTCTTTATTTTGGTTTTTCTGGAAAATGGAATTCCCAGGTCAGCAACACAGGTGGAGTGGGGTTCTTGAGACCTGTGTGAGAACTAGAGAGAACTGCAGAGCCATAGTTCAGGCTCTGATCTGACCCCACGAGCACGGTGTTGTGAAGTGTTTTCTCCTTCGTTTTCTTGGTGACAGGCCTAGACAAACTTGCCTGAATCTCAGCTGTGGGGTGACCATTCCTATTTATCTGGGACACATGGTGGCCTTGCTGGACACTGGCATCCATTCCCCACCTTTCAGGTGGAACCGGCGTGGAGTGGCTCCTGGACTCCTTCCAGAGCAGTCGCTGCTCTCTCTCCTGATCACTTAATCCATCAGCGGGAAGGCCCAGTGATAGAAAACATCTCGTACTTTCAAGTGTTTCCAGATATGCGAACAATCCCATCACTTTGGTTCTTTGTGAATCTCTTCTCTTCACGAAGAGGAATGTGGAATCAGAACCAGCTGAGGTTAGGATGGGCCAGTCAAGCGGCTATAGTCAGAAAACCTAAAAAATGTATTTAAACTCACGGCTGTGGCTTATCTTTTACCAGCATCTGAACATCCATGGGACCAAGGCGATGGATCAGGTGGAGGGCGCAGCTGGGCTTGGGCTCCCATCCCGGCCTCACCACTCAGCCCCCGTCTCCTCACCTGTGAGATGCCACAGTGAGTAAGTGCCTGCTGCGGGGGCTGTGAGCACCGCTAAGAACACACCTGAACAGTTGTCACAAACGGCCTGGCTCAGAGTGAGTGTCTGGAAAATGTGCTCTGACGTATTGGGGTGAGGACGCTGCTGGGAACGTGTCTGGTGGAGCAGAGCGGTTTCATCCACGTGGAGGGCAGCGCCGTCACTGAGGCATCGATGTCGCAGGGGTGTCTGTCAAGGGAGCTTGGAGAGGCTTGTGGAAGGTTGCACCTGCCAGGTTTGGCAGACAGCTGTTCTCAGCACACCATGGTTCCTGCGTTCCCGCTCAGAGGGTGTTCCCATCCCCACTTGTGCCCCCAGATGGGGAGACAGCCCTTCTCACGCCTATACTGCGTGCCTGAGCGTCGGTGACCATTGGGCATAATCAGCAAATGGAACCACGTCAAGGCTTGTTTGGAAGAGCCACATTGTCACTTCTCTGGTGGCACCTCTTGTCTCCCCAGGCCCTGGGTTCTCTGAGGCCAACGGGGACAGATGGTCTTGCCCGATGCAGGGAGAGCTCGGCTTGCTCCCTGGGAGGTTGGCTGATGGCTTTTTAATTGGACACCGAGTCTGTTGACATAAAGAAAGAGTCAACAGCATCCAGTTTGGAGGGGACGGAGGGCAAAGGAATTATTTTGCATTTTAATGCTTCCAGGAAACTCATGTTAGTTTTCTCTTTTAATTTTATTTTCCTTTCCTGTTTGGGCAACATTGAGAAGCTTAGAAATGGACTTAGGATCTTTAGACCAGTGATGTTTTTTCCAAGTTAATTTTGGCAGCACACAAGTTGTTTTAGTCTCACTTTGGTTGATAAACGACACTTGTTTTAATTTTAGGATGTGGAGAATTGATTCAAGATGACTTGTAATGTTGGGAAGAAAGATGCCTAATATGATTTTTGTTTTGACTAGTCCACAGTAATTCTCGTGTGAGATAGTGAGGCCTTTTAATTTAGATTATGTGACAGGGGATCTGTGTATAATCATGGAGACCAGCATGAGCTCTGAGCCTTAACAGTCAGGGGTCACAGCCAGCCCATCACTTCCGAGCGGGGTGACGTGGGGCACAGAACCCCAGCTGTCTGGGTGTCAGTTTTCTTGTCTGCAAAGTGGGGTCGCCGTGCCCGCCCTCCGCTGCTGGGAGAGCAGGTGGCATGATGTGTATGAAGCGCTCATCCGAGAGCCTGGCCCACGGAACAAAGGTGGCAATGACTGCTCCTTTTTCCTCCTGGGCTTCTCTTTCTCTGTCTGTCTCTCAACTGTATTGGTTTCCTTGGCTGGTGGGAGGCTGGTGGGGGGCCTGCAGAGAGAAAGGAAATAGCACAAACATGAGATGCTATGGGAGGGCCAGTACTCGAGCCAGGTTTTCTTAGAACTTTGCAGCCAGAGGTCAGTCTGAGGGTGCTGAAGCCGGCAGCTTCATCTGCTCAATCTGAAGACTCTCTTTCAAAATATTTATGACTGCATTTGAAAGATTCTTTTTACAAAATCCAGTATAAACTCAGTTATCTGCCTGTAAAGACACACACACACCCCTCGCACACACGCCGAGTCTGCTGTGTTGGGCAGCTCTCCCCAAGCCCAGAGAGCAGGCCAGGAGACGCCCGTCTGACTGGGCGCTCAGGCCCTCAGCTCCAGGGGCGGTTCCTACAGGTGCCCCGACTGAATTAACATCACAGCCCCTGAGAGGAAGGGCACTAGGAGGGTGGGTCCCTGCAGGATCCCCTCACCTGTGAAACGGAGACAGAGGCCTCACTTAGCTGGGGGAGAGTGAGACAAGAGTACGTGTGAGCGGGACTGAACATGGAAAAACACAGTTCCGTGCAAGTTGTTGCTTTTTCCAAGATCTGTTGTTCACAAAAGTCGACTTTCAGATTTCACAGAGCAGAGTTTCTGTTGCAAGGATCTCTTCGCGTAACTGGCACAGTTACAGGAAATGCACGAGGAGGTCCGTGCAAGTAACATTTCCCCAAACAAGAACAGACTTTGACTCTACTTGGGCTTGAGAAGATGGGTGCTGTCTGGCATCCCCCTCACTCCAGCCCAGGTGTGAGGTCTGCCTCTGACATGAACACACAGTGAGTATAAGAGCCCATCTCCAGATGGGAGCAGCAGCTCCCCTGGGGCCCCTCTGTGGCTTATCCTGAGCCCCCATCACTGCATGCATGTCTGGGTGTTGTTGTTGTTCCCCAGGGTGCCCTGGTGTGCTGCCCAGCTTGTTGTCCATCAAGGCTGAGGTCGGGCAGCTTGGCTGAGAAGGTGCCACTGCATCAGCCCCCGCTCATCAGAAATGGAGGCTGTTCCTCTGGGTTTCAATTTTGACTAAGTGAAATGTCAACTTTTCTTTTTCTTTTTATCAGGAAGGCTTTTAATAGATTTTCACCAGTCGACCTTAGGTCACAGGAAGAAATGCAGGGCAAAAAGATTAGACCAACACTCTCATTTGGCTTTGCTGAAACCGGTTACATCCACCCTATAAATAGTTGGCCCCGTGCAACCTTGAGACTTTTGAAAACCAACCAGAAACTCCACTCACAGTGCTCAGGGAAGCCTTTGCTAACAAAATGTCATGAGGTTTACAAACGCAAGATGTCCTGGAAAAATGTGTGCTTCCCTTCTCAGGACAATGGCCACCAAATGCCTTCTCCTCCCTTCCAACTGGGCCTCGCTCCAGAGCTGGCAGTGTGTGTGCCATGTCAGGCTGGTTCAGGACAGAGCGGAGGGCCCTGTCCCTGTGAGCCACCATCACCTGTGCTGGGGAGAAACCCACCCCTCCCCTGGGGACTTCGGGGCCTCTTTTCCGTTAACAGCCCTGGGGCGGGGGTGGGGCGTGGCAGGACCAGCCCTCCTCCTGCGCCCTCTGTGCTCAGCCACTCCTGTCCACATGGACTGTCCTTTCTCCTGAGCTACTGCTGCAAAATTCGCTTTCAGATTCTTTAAGCCGAATGAGTTTTGCTTTTCTGAGTCAATTTGAACATTGAAAGGAGAGGAATCATACGTTGTAATTATTTTACTTCTTTTTCCTGCTTCTCTTGAGCACCACTCCGGAACTGGTGACCGCCTTTTGTTAGTTTACTGACTGAAATGTAGCCTAGAGTCAAAAGAGTACATACAATGCAAAGGAATGGCCATAAAATAAACCCCTCTGAACCCATAGTACCACGGTTTAAGGAGTAGAATTACGCAGACCTTCGGCCGTCCCCATACCCTCCTCCGATCCTGCCCACCTTCAGCTCCCATCTTCAGTTTCTCCGTCCCAGTTAATTCCCTGGGGTTCCTTATGGTTGGTCCCATCACATAGGACGTAACCTTAAGCACATACTGTTCATTGTTGCATATTTTTAACTTTATGCAAATGAAATTGCATTTTATTTCATCTTTACGACTAGCATTTTTTCATTCAGTATTGTGCTTTAGATGCTAATCTATGTTGATGTGTGTGGTAGTTCAATGCTTTTTACTCTGTATGTCATTTCTTCATATGAAAACCCTGCAATTTATCCGTTCTCTTGTCCGTTCACCTTTGGCTTATTTGAATTTTTGTTACAACACACATTCTTCTAGAAGCCTTCTTGTTTATGTCCTGAAGCCGCTGTGAGACTTTCTCTAGAGTATATACGTCCGGAGTGGACATGACAGATGGTTTGGCTACCCATCAGGTCCACTGAAGGTGTTTGTCCCCAAATCAGCCTCATATGACCTTCTCCATTGCTACCTTGTCCTTGTCAACACTGGGCGTTGGTGGAAATGTTAGTAGTTCCCATCTGGCCCATGTCACCCACTGTGAACGTCCAGTGGGTGGGGACATAAACTCAATCTCCTGACGCCCCCACAAGTAGAGCCGCTGCTGGAGGAGGGGTAGTGCCTGTCTAGCCTTTTCGTCCAAAGCCATGTCCAGCTCCTTTCGGGTGCTCTTTACCTCCCAGTGTTGGGTCCGAGAGGTACCCGGTGCCTCATCTGCTCTGCTTCCCTTCACTCCTCCTTTCCTTTATCTGAGCAGTGGAGAGAAGGGCTACTAATACCTGTCTGCCTCCCCATTCTAATTATTTTATGTGTCTTTCAGAAGGATCACAGCTCCCATGTAGAAGGCTGTCAACCACCAGGCCTGCTTTTTGACACCAAAGATTGTCTCTTTTTTATGTATTATTTGCACACAGTAGAAGATATTTGTTTGCTTGCTTTTGATATGAAAATATTGAATTCTTAAACTGTGCTTGGCCTGGTCTTCTAAGGTTGATCTAAACCTCGTATTATCAGCAGGCAGAGAGTTAAGTGTTAGATTAGGAAGAGCATTAGAGAAAATAATCTGCTTTCTTTGTTTCCTCTAACGTAAAATTATTTTTTGTGCTGGAATTTATCAGAAGCTACATTTGTGGATTGTTGCATTTTCACTGTAAAATGAAAAGAGAAAAGAAAGAAAAAGTGTTGGACCTGTAATTTCTGATCACCCCTACAATTATCCTTGGCCTCTCCTTAAAAAAAACACTCCCTGTGGAAAGATGGCATCTTTTCCCAGACAGTACATCACCACCTTCTGATGAGGGCAAAAGATAGAAACACGATATACAACCAGGTAATGCCCACTGGTAAATATCATGATATAGTTTTGATCTAGAAATGCCAAAAATAGTAGATTCTGTCCCTCCAGGAACATAGCCTTTCTCATGCAATTATTGCTTGACTAATTGGTTCAACGTCAGTACAAAGTTGGGTTATTGGCTAATCTGGGCCCTAAAAAATGTGGTAGTCAATTGTTTAAATGTCTCCTTTGATTGGCATCACCTATGTCCTAAATAATTGTGGTTTTAGTCAAATCAATATCGTCTGCTTTTACTGGGCATTGAGTGAAAACTTTGGCCTAACTGTTAGGATAATTGGGCATTGGGGATTATTAGAAGTCTTTATTACGTGAAAATGCCCAAATAACATCTGTTCCAACATTCCTGTTTTCAGGGCTTCTTTGTAGTTGCCATGTCTTCAGGGACCTTCGAAACAAGCAACAAAGAAATTCAATATAAACTGCACTTCATGTAAAGCCCTTTAAACCCATCAAGTGAGTGTGGCCGGGATCTGGGTTAGCCTGAGTGGTAGTGGAGACAAGACTTAGCCGTGTTAATACCAGCACTGAGCACGGCTCGGCCATTCGTCCCACTTCCAGCACTAAGTACAACTTAAGAACACTGTATTTACTGCAGCCGGTTGCTCTTCAACTGAAAGGATCTTTGACTCTCAACATAACACTTGCATTTTAATCCCGGGGCTTAGCCACTCGGCGTAGCTCCTACATACTTTTTGTGTGGCTTTTGTATGATTTGGTACCCAGGTCGCTCTGGAAATGTGGTCTTTCTTCCCAAGAAAAGGACAAGTTTTGATGCAATGTGGAGAAGAACAGTCTTGCTCGCTGAGATGGGGTCAGGGACTGACACTAGGAATAGGTGGCCATACATGATGCTGTCACCATGCTGCAGATGGCAGTGGAATCTGAGTCCACACCCGCGCGGCCCCTGGGCTCTGGCCCTTGTCCCACATCCTGTAAAGGACAGGCCATGCTCTGTGCTGTGTGCAGTGGGGGGACATGGGTCCACCATAATCCGGCCTGCCCGACTGTGAAGGAGCAAATGTGGGGCGAGTGGTGGCTGTGGTGTGTGGGGAGCTGAGGGCACAGATTCTGTAAGAAAGACAAGTCTGTGTGAATGCAGGTCACCGCGGTTGGAGTGCTAGGAATGGGGACAGGCCCCTGCAGGTTCCCGGGGGAGTAGATGCATGTTCAGGCTCTTCTCTCCTGGGTTCTAGGAGGTTCAGTTTGTGCTGTCCCCTTCCTCCACTTCCTGCCCCTCTTTGAGTCCCAACCGGCTGCTGGGGACCGCAGCTTCAGTACCAGACACTGAAACTGTTTCAGCAGCCCCCACATGACACACCGTCAAACCTCTATAAAATATCCCTACTCTATACCATTTCCATGGGTCTGTTTCTCTGATTGAACCGTCATACATATAAAATGTTTGCATGGGCATGAACGTGAGTGTGTGGGTGCACGTCTGTGTGTTGTATAGGACTCCACAGGACTTCTGTGGTTCTTCTCAGATGTTTTAAGCCTCTATACTTTTACAATTTTCATCCCGATTTTTGTGGCAAGTGAGAAAAGGCCTCTCAATCGACTTTTCCCTGACAGCTCTCAGGTGAACACGCGTGGGCCAAGGAGAATCGGAGTGGGCAGGCCAACAGAGCAAGGAACACTTGTGTTCTGACTTCCTCTCTTCTGAGGCCAGTGTGACCTGGGGACCAAAGAACAAAACCACACACAAAGCCCACCAAATCAGGATGCAGATTAAAGAACAAGATAGACACTGTTTCATCATAAATTAATGGCTAGTAAAATGAAGAGCCAAAAACACCAGAACTCATGGGTGAAGATCCGAGAAGGCTAATATAAAGTGACTGGTGTTCCCGAGGCAGAGAGGGGTGGTGTGGGAAACAAGCAAACACTAGACGAGACAGCTTCTGAGCTAAAGAGATGCCCACATTTATGGACTGAAGTGGCTAACCAACACGTACACCTAGACAGTTCTAAACAAAAACAAAAACAAAAACAAACCACAAAACAAAATCTAATAAGTTTCTGGGCTCAAATACCATTTATTAACAAAACAGAGATATCAAGCCGCCATCAGTTTTCTCAAAGTACAATCAGGACGAGTGAAACACAGCGAGATGCTGCACAACAGTCATCTGAATAACTGATGGCTCGAGGAAAGGGTGCACCCCAGGATTTCTATACCCAGCCGCGCTATGACTGACCTGACAAGGCGACGATGTTACAGGTGTGCACATTTCAGAGAATACACAAGCTGAGAGTCTGAGCAAAGTGCTCAAGAAGCCTCTGAGTGGAGCACCTGGGTCAGACTTAGGAGCGCCAGAAATAGCAGGCGCTCCAAGCGGAGCCCAGGTGGCGCTCTCCCGCTCTCATTAGATACTATCTGTGAATTGTATGCTACGTTATGTTTCCTGAAACAGAAGAGACATACTTCCACAAAAATTCATATAGAGATCTAAAATAAAATCTACTAAATCTTCTCAGCAAAATCTAAGCGTGATTATGTCCCCAGAGCTCGTCTCAGGGTGGGGGGTGGGCAGTGCTGAAGTAAACGTTTTCTACACTCGTCCATGTGAAGTTTGATTTGAATGGGGCATGGTGTGTGTGTGAGGGGTGGGGTGGGGAGAATAATAACTTGTGATGAATCATTATCTCATTTTCATGTTTTAAAGGCATAGCTGTTCCATTATAAGTGTGAGGAAAGAACAAGCAAGCATGCGAGGAATGAGAAATGTGCAGATGAGTGGGAAACGGAAATCTATTAAACCAGCAAAGAAATCCAGAGAAGGGAAAATGGGAGCAATCGAGTAAAGTAAATAATAATCATAAAGAAAAATTGATTGCAACGATATGGATGGACCTAGAGAACATTAGGCTAAGTGAACTAAGTCAGTCGGAGAAAGACAAATACCATATGATCTCGCTTGTATGTGGAATCGAAAGATCTGAATAAATATGCAGAGTAAACAGAAATAGTCTCAGATATGGAGGAAAAACTGATGGTTGCTAGAAGGGAGAGGGGTCAGGATGAGTAAGAAGGGGAAAGGATTAGACAGATAAAGTGGTAAATACAGTATTGCCACAGGGATATGAAAGACAGTTTGGGGAATACAATCCATAATGTTGTAAAGATTTTGTAGGATGTCAGGTGGGCACATGTCTTATTAGGGAGACTACTTCATGGATGGTGTAGATGCCTGACCACTGCACTGTACACCTGAAGCTGAAGCTGAATAATAATGAATGTCAACTATAATTTTATATATATATATATTCACGGGATATAGAGTACAGCGTAGGGAATAGAATCATGGAATTGTAATAGATATATACGATGTCAGAAGGGCAATAGATTGGGGGAGAGGGGTTATCACATCGTGAGGAGTGAAATGTCTAACTATTGCGTTGTTTTGTACACCTGAAACTAATACAAAAAAAAAAAAAAAAATAGAGGGGTGGAGGAAAGCAACACCATGGACCCCAACACCAGTTGTGAAGGAATAGAATTCTTCCATTAAAAATCAGAGACTATCCGATGAGGTTAAAAATCCAACTCTAGCTTTGTGCTATGAATGAAATTGCTTATTTTTATGTCCTCAGGGCCTTGGAGCCTCCCTCTCCCCCACCCACCCCCGCCCCCCACATAGTGGACACTCCAATTGTCTTAATGGATAAGTGAATGAACGGAAACAGCTCAAACATTTCTGTTGGAGAGTCTACTTCTTAGAGAGGTGAGGTAACAGCTAGTAGGCTTTAGAAAGGTTTCCAGCAACAAGATTGATATAAAAATAGTTTCTGGTTAATCCACAGTTGACCAGTTAATCTGTTAGTGGGAATCCTCAACGTTTTATTAATGGAAATTCCCTCCATGTGAAACAGTGCATTCCATAACTAACAATGCCTCACCAGGTAATTGTCGTTTGTTTACTGGGGAGAAGGGAGTTAAGAAAAAGACCCGACAACTGATTCGTCTGCACAAACTCCTACTTCCTTACCTAGTCATTTCATAGCCCCTAGCAAAGCTGTGTGCTGTCATCACCGTTCACTCTGCTGGGTTTGTAAGCCCTTCCCACTGTTTGCGTCGCCCTGGCCAGCGAGTCCCACTGGAAGCTACTCAACCTCGCTGGGTGAGACTGGGGCAATCTCATGGGGGACGCGTCGGCCCAGACAAGCCGGAGTTCTCAGCTATGGAGTCTGCTCCCAGGGCCCATCTCACCTTTGCACCAGCAGCTGCAGAAACCCTGCTTTCCCGTGTTTCCCAGGAGGCCTCATGTGCAGGAGTCTGGGCTTCCTGTAATTCAGATGCCCCGAGAGCAAAGGGAGCAGGAAGGGGAAATATGGCATCCTCCCAGGGCTTCCGGTTGTCCCAGCCCAGATGTGGGAGAGGAGCTGCCCTCTTCCTCTGCCAGAGGCTGGAGCCCCGGAGAGCTTGCAGGATGATCTGCCCAGCTGCCCTTCCCATCAGAGCGCCCCTAGGCCCCTTTGCAGTGGGGATGGTGCTCCCTCTGGGATGGTGGGGGCCTGCCATTTGCTGCCCCCCAGCACTGCCTTGTTAAATGGCAGGGTTAGTTATTGACTTGTATCTGGGGAACGAAAAAAAGAGACGGGCTGATTTTGCCTTTATTCTACTTCATTTTGGAGACATGTTCCCAGTGCGCTATTGGGAAAAAACTTCCACATAAATTATTGGCTTTACCAGTCCTCCTTGTAAATGCCTTCCCTGTCTCCCCACCCCCCAAAACCATTATCGATAGGAAGCAGGGAAGAGTTTAGGGTTTGGAACGAAAGTAATGCTGCCAAATACGTCATTTCATTGGAAATGGTAACGGTGCTTGGTACGTAGGTTCTGCCTTTCCCGCCTAGTTGCCACCTTGCTTTTGTCGTCTAGTCCTGTGTATGGAGACAGTTTGGAAACTTCCGAGTAATGTAGATAATAATTGTTTTAGATATTTTCCTGGAGGCCTCTTTTATTCTCGTGCAGCACTTCACATCGCAGCTCTCCAGACTGGGCCCTCTGAGGGTCCTTTGCACAGACTACAGTGCCTGGCACACCGGTGGCAGGTGCTTCCTTCCTTCCTGCGTGTCCTGGCAGCTGCTGGGCAGGGGGCATCTTCCCGCTAAGAGTATTCCAGATCTGCTTAGCTTGGCTCCTGCCAAGCTCAGAAAATCAAGAAATGCTAATGAGTAAATGGAAACTTATCCAAGCAGAATAATTTGTTAACTAAGCATTGCTTGGGGTGGGGGTGAAGGGGTGGAGAGGGAGAGAGAGAGACAGAGAGAGAGAGAGAGACAGAGAGCGAGAGAGAGAGCGAGAGCGAGAGCGAGAGCGAGAGCGAGAGCGAGAGCGAGAGAGAGAGAGAGAGAGAGAAGTTTAAAGTTGCTGATAAGACAAGGGCCCATTCTGGTTTCCGTGCTCTGAGGCCCAGAGAGTGGGATTCCTCAAAGTCCCTGTTCCTGATTCCAAGCCTTGGCTGTCTGGGGAAAGCTCTCCATTGTCTGTAAATATCCCTCTATTGTCGGATATTGTAAATTTATAGTGGCATTACTAGCAATAGCCAAAAGGTGAAAATAACAGTAGTGTCTTGAATGGACGAATGAATTTAAAAAAAAAAGTGAAACATGAATACAGTGGACGGTTAGCCCTAAAAAGGAGGGCAATTCTGGCACATGCCAAAATATGGATTAACCTTGAAGACATCATGCTACGTGAAATAAGCCAGTCACAAGATGGAATTTACTGTGTGACTGCACTTGAATGAGGATCCTGCAGCCGTCAAATTCATAGATAGAAAGAGGAATGGTGGGTGCCAGGGGCAGGGGGGAGGGAGGAATCAGGGCTTAGTGTTTAATGGGGAAGGAGTACCAGTTTGGGACGAGGAAAGTTCTGGAAATGTCTGGAGGTGTAGATCACACAACAATTTGAACATACTTTATGCTACAGAACTATGCATGGTTAAAACTGGTTAAAATGGTAGTCTTGTTGCATACACGAATTTACTACAAAAAAACATTTATTTTAAAAGATACTAATGGTAAAACACCATGAATCTCCTTCTATTTTTGCTCCCCTCCCTGTCCCCCGTTACCCTTTATTAAAGATCTGCCGTGACAGAAACGTCGTGTAGTCCTGGCTTCTGACTGCTGCCACTCGCTGTTCCATGGTGTGAATGATGGTATTTTACCGATGTTTTGCCCAAACATTAACATTTAGAATCCCTCCAGCTCCCTGTCGCCAGACAGGACATAGCAGGGGACATTCTTGTGCATGTGTCCTTATGTTTTCTCCACTCTCTGTTTCCGGGAGAATTGCTGGGCCAGACAATCAATATGCACAAACTATAAATCAGTAGTGCCAGTTTGTCCTCCAGAAGGCTGTGTGGCAAGCAGGGGCACCTCACAACAAGGCTTTGTTTCCCTATGTGTCTGCCAGCACTTGTCAATCCAGTGTTCACACACTCGCCAGTGTGGTGGATGCAAACTGAGGTCTTGCTGTTTTAATTTTCAATTCTCCAGTTATTAATGAACCTGAACATCTTTTCACATCTATTTAGCGTTTTGGGTTTCCTGGTCCCGTGAATTGCTTCTTCATGTTCTTTGCCTTCACAGCTAATGTGTTTTTTCTTTTTGATTTATAGGCATTTCTTGCATATTCTAGATAATATGGTCCCTTGTTGGTTTTAGATATTGCAAATATATCCTCTCAATCTGCTATCTGTTGCTAACTCTACCCACGTGTTTTTCATTAAAATCAATCCCTATTTAGTGTAATAAATTCAACATATTTTTCCTTTGATTAGATCATTTGTTTTCAATCTTTCTTGCCTCATGAAAAATGTATTTTAACATATAAATCTTACTTTACATACCATTCTAGATATGTCCACACATTTTTAAATCGAATGGTTTCGTGTTATGCAGTCCTAAGTATTTCATAATTTCCTTTTAAGCAAAATGGGTATTATTGAGGTTGTAGAAATAGGGGAAGTTTCTGATTTATACTTTTTTATTAATTGCTAGTTTTATTCGGTGTAGTAGGAAAACAAACTTTGATGACACTAGTTCTTCAAACGTACTGTGTGTTCCTTTGTGGTCTAGTATACGGCCAATATCTGTACCTCTTTCTTGTACAGGCAGAAATAGTGCTTCTGGTTTTGTGACGAAGGAACAGGTGTTTTTGTTTGTTTGTGTTGCTGTTAATTTCCTACCTGTCAATTTACCTCCCCTGGCCCCACAGGAGGTCCCCAATTTCTCCATTTCCTTGCCAACACATGTGTTGTCAGCCTTTTAATCCCATCAGTAGGTGTGAAATGGTATTTTATTGCAATTTTCATTTTCATTTCTTTGATTACTAATGATATTGAGCATCTTTTCCTGTATTTATTTTCCATTCATATACCTTCTTTTGTTACATGTCTATTTAAATCTTTTGCTCAGTTTAAAAAAATTGTTGTTTTATAGTTGACCTTTCAAAATTTTTATGTAAATGTATCAGATGTATGTGCTAACAGTGTGTTTTCTCAGTTTGTGATTTATTGATTGAATGGATAATGATAGGTTCAAAGGTTTTCCCTCCCTCCCTCCCTCCCTCCCTCCCTCCCTCCCTCCCTCCCTCCCTCCCTCCCTCTCTCCTTCCCTTCTTTCCTCTCTCCCTCCATAGTTCTCTTCCCTTTTTGTTTCTTTCCCCTGGTTTTCTGTTTCTAATTCCATGTCTCCAGTAGTAGAGGACGACGCATTCATTTTCTCATTCTTTGTAGGACTTGAGGAGCGGGTTTTTACCCTGTGGACATTCTTACTGACTGCACTGTGACAAAGCACAAGAGCCCACCCCAACTGTCATGAAACATGCAGCCTTGTTGCACTGTTTTTATTACCATTATTTACATTTTCTTTTCCTCCCCTTTATAATTTTATAAAATAAATGGAAGTTTTAAAGAGCAAAGAAAATGACCAAACACTGTGATACTATTAAATCAAGAGAAGAAAACAATTCTACTGAGGTGCATTTAGAAGACGTAATCAGAATCGTCCCACATTAAGATAAAGGGTGAGCATCTGGTCCCCCCACCCAGGTGATGGGTCAGATAAAACCCCGAGGATGGCGTGGCAACTTCTGAATTCATTCTTACAATCCACTAATCTTTTCTTTCTTTCTTTGTGTGTGTGTGTGATAGGGAAACACTTGACTGAAGTTGTGTTCATAAACATTTTTCAAATCCTGATAGTTTCTGGCCTTTCCCTGGACTGCGTAGTCACAACATATCGTTTTGTTGTATGGGCATGTTATAATTCAAATGGAATCATGTCTGTCCCAGACACTCTCTCACACCTGTTAGAAGACGCTTGCCAATTTGCATGATATTTCAGAGATAACTATCTCTGAAGAGCTCAGAGCAAAAAAACATCAATTTTGGAAAAATAGGGGTGAAGGTAACCTCATTAAATTAAGACATGTTGGGGTAAACGTCCACACCCTAAGTCACAGTGGGAACTGGCCCGTCACGCCACTGTTCAGCCATCTTTGCCACGTGAGGCTGCGGTTTCAGCAGAGTCTTTCAGGCCAACTCTGCTCTGATTTTGTCTAAGGTTCTTGAAACTTTACATTGTAGGATGTAAGTATTCTTCATTGAAAAGTGTTCTAGTACATTTGAAAACCTGTCAGTAAGTATCAGCTGAACCCCATTTTTCAATTTTAAATGAAATTTATTGGGGGTAACTTTGGTTACTGACGTTACTTAGGTTTCAAGTGCACAATTGTATCATACAACATCTGTGTATTGTGTACTCACCACCCAAAGTCTAGTCTCCTTCTGTTACCATGTATTTGACCCGCTTTACCTCCTTCCCCTCCCACATCCCCCTTCCCTTTGCCCTCTGGAACCACCATTCTGTTGTCTGTGTCTATGAGTCTTGTTATTTGTTTGTCTTGTTTGTTTGTTGCTTTCTGTTTTATATCCCACATATGAGTAAAATCATGTGGTTCTTGACTTTTTTCATCTGACTTATTTCACTTGGGATAATACTCTTAAGATCCATTCATGCTATCACAAATGGCACTGTTTCATCATTTTTTGTGGCAGAGTAGTAATCCATTGTATATATGTACCGCATCTTCTTTATCCCACCATTAGTCAAAGGACATTTAGGTTGTTTCTATGTCTTGGCCACCATGAATAGTGCTGCAATGAACATAGGAGTACATATATCTTCATGAATAAATGTTAAAATTTTCAGTTGGCTGCCCAGAAGAGGGCTTGCTGGGTTATGTGGAAGCTCTATCCTTAATTTTATGAGGAACCGTCACCCTGTTTCCCATAGAGGCTGCACCAATTTAAAATTTCTGCCAGCAGTGCATGGGCTGAACCCCATTTTTCTTATAGAGACAGAGTAGGATGAGTTCCTGAAACAAGTGGGTCTTCTGCCCTCACCACAGGGTGCTGCTCTGTGCACTGGTCTCACCCACTCCTGCCATATGCTTGCCTGAAAACCTCACACCCTCTGCCCTGCTTGCTGCTTTCACCCTGAATTTCCAAAAGCCCTATGGAAATCAGTTCAGACTTTTAAACCATCTTACAAATGAATCATGAAAGTAAACAAAACTTATGCAAGATAAGAATCTACAGTGTTAGATGCGTTGTTTTTTTTTAAGTGTCTCAAAAATAAAATGACCACTAGCTTGGAAGAAGTCCAGAATCAATTAAATTTCTGAAAAGTTGAAATGGAGGTCTGATAAATACAGTTTTAAAAATCTTATTAAAATACAGAATTTCTTTCTTTTTTAGTAACACCTATGAGCAAATACATTAAATTATATTAACCTGGAAACATGTGTGATGAAGAAAGCGTATTTATGAATCACAGAAGTAACCACACTTCTATATATTAAATAACAAATCATGAATAAAATGGGAACAGATGTAATAATGCCCATAAACATAATTTCATAAAACAGTTTAGCACACACTGGAATTTTATAGGCAGAAAAGTCGCCCGTCTCTATGCTAGCAGGGCCTCCTAAACCGGGGCCTCGATAATTAGTTGTTCATAGCTGTAGCCTGCGGTTCAGTTAGAAATTCCTATATGAGCCGTCAGCGTGCACACATTGCGCCGTTCGACTATTCCTCAAGCGCTGTTTTGCGCCTCTGTTTTGCTGCACCGTGTTTTAACTCAGCACACTTTTTTGTTTTGTGCCTGACTTGGGAAAGTAGGACAAGTTTAGTTTTTGACGGTGTGTTTTTGCACTTGGAGCGAATGGACTGTCTGCAAGCATCTCTTCATTGGGTCCTCATTTGATGTTTTCCTTTTGTGATTCCAAAACAAGGTTGTAAGCAGCACTTACTCAGAGATTTCAGGCTTCGGTTAGCCTTGGACACATGCAAATAGCTTAAAATGCCGAAATATTCAAATAAATTCCGCAGAAGCATGCCTGCAGTGCAGTGGCTGAGGCACCTGTGATGTCTCAGATATGCAAAGCTCACGTCTTGAGAACTGTCATGAGGCCTGGAATAGTCTCTGCCAGCCAGCCCAGCTTTCACGGCACACATTTGTGGTGTGCACTGAACCCCTGCTCTGCTTTCGGAGCTGGTGGGAGGAGAGTGGAAATGACACACAAATGGAGTGAATGGTGCTGAGGCAGCGGGTCAGGCGCAACTAACCTCGTGTCCTTAGAAAAAGGTTGGGTGCTCTGGATGCTTTTATTTCAGTCCCCCTCCTGTCTCTCCCTGTCAGTTTAAAGAGATTTCTAACGTCAAGTAGCCAACACTGAGGGAACTTTATTGCTGATAAAATTTCGACCTTGCAGGGTAATTAGCAAGCTTTACGCCTGTGTGAAGGGGACAGAAAGGGGGCTATAATCTGTCAAGCACTGAAATATCTCTTTTCCTCTAAAGACAATTTTAGTGAAAGGTACCGTTAAGATGGGAGGCTTTGTCCACACTTAGAATGTCCCAGTGCCTGGCCTCTCCTGACACAGTTAGATTCCACCCTGCAGAGGGCACAGCCCGGGAGCTTCCACGCAGCCCAAAGGCCTGTATCCTTCCCTGCCTTCCCTTCTCCACGGGGACTAGCGACAAGGGTGTCAGGAGATGCTGGTTGTGTGACTGCACATTAGTCCGAATGCCTGGCCAGACACATCACCGTTCCTCACAGCACTGGGACAGCTGCTGCTCTTCACATTTCATTCACACTCTTCCATAGAATCAGAGATGGTGTCACTAGCATCATTGACCAGGATGTTTACATAGCTGGGAACTGAATCACATGGGTCACGGCAGAGAACCATCACCTGACGGCTCTGCTATGGGAACAACACGTCCATGTGTGACGTGATGACTATGTTGTGAGCATTGGCCACTGGCCTTAGGTTTTAAGAGCAAAACCTCTATTATGTAGATGAAAGAACGGAGGCGCAGGGAGGTCCCAGCTCGTGAGTGAAGGAGCTGGAATTCAGACCAGACAGTCTGTCTCTGCAAATCTACCTCAAGGCTTATGGTAAGGATTCCTTATTAGTGTATTAGGTATTTCGTGATTTAAAAATACATTTCTAAGTCACTTGATGCCACATTTATTTTAAAATTACCAGCAGCATTAATTATGGCTGTTCTACATGTTTATCAGTCTACCCTTTATGGTGAATATATTCTTATCACTGAATTAAAGTATTATTTGGGTATATTTAGACCACAAGTGGTGAAAAAATGAAACCATCTTCCAATCTAATGGGTATACATCTCACTCAAATTTATGTTTTGGTTCATTTAAGAAATCTTGACGATGATACTCTATGCCCAACAGAGAGGACCAGGTGCTGTAAACGTCCACTCCTATGCCCTAGTCTGCCGGGTGACCTTTGGACTCGGGTTGCCCTGCCACCCTTCACAGGGGATGTTGGCAGAGCAGACGTGGGAACAGAAGAGGGCTTTCATCTGCTGAGAGCTGTTTCAACTTGCTTCAGAGCAGGGGTCCACCGACAGACCAAGCTGGGTTCTGTCCTATTTTAGGATGTTGTTCTCAGGTACATAGGACTAGGAGGAGAGGGAAATCCATGCCCAAAGACACCTCTGCAGCATCTATTTGTCCTTCGCTCATTGACTTGTCTGTTGACCATTTCCCTTGTACAAACCTTAATTTGAACTTTCAAAATCCAAACCCACACAATATAGGAGTGTTTATGTGATACTTAATGTTCATGCACTCTTCGAGCTATTATTTTTTAAACATCAGAACGTACACATTCAAAGCAGTACTGTCTTTCAATGTAACACTTTAGGGAGAATTTTGAGGGTATCACATCTCTCAGAAAACAGCACAGGGTATGGTCTCAAAGAGCCCCTGAAAAACTAGGGGGAAACCAAGGCAGTACCACTTAGAAAGAATTTAAATCAAGAAGACAGACAAAGGAAAAGACACCATCAGGTCCAAGGAGGAGGTGGGAGGTGGACGTGCGCTGGGAGGGGTGGAGACAGCCGACCAGAGCATGGCCACTCGCTTCCGCTTCCAGAAGAGACCTGGTGACGCTGTCTGAGCCGAGGTGTCTGCAGCTGCTGGAGTGCACGGAGCAGGGCGACAGCCACGCGGGAGGCATGATGTCCAATGTGTGGGAGCTGCTCACGGAACTGGCATCAAGACTGTCCCGTGAATGTGTTATTATTTCCCAGCAGCTTGAAAAAAATCGAGTTTACAGAATCCCACCGTTTTGTTCCCACATCAGTCGCAGCTCTGAATGGCTTTGCCCCTTCCCCAAACCAAAGGGCATCTTCCTGTAGAGTGGTTTGCACGTCACTTAACCTCAGGGACTCGCAGCGTTTTCATCTGTAAAACACAATGACGACAAGAACCTAACCACCAAGTCGAAACAAACAAGCACACGGGAAACAAGCACATGACTAGTCTCTCTATTGGGTAAGTAAATGAGAGGACTGCACTATTTAGCTACCTGGCGCAGGAGGCACTGCACAAATGCTTACCTTCCTTGATATGCTGCAGACTCTGGAGACAATTCCAAGTTGCAAATTCAAAAATGTTTTGAACAACAGCGATGTTGATGGAAAGAGGACGCCGTGTGTGATCTTTGGATAAATAGTTATAGGAGAGGTGCCCCCCCCACCCCATACCAGCCCCAGTCGTCCACATATGTTGGGATCCAGCCATATTTTTCGTTTTTCTCATTTTTTACACACATATTGACCAGCCAAAGTACAATTTCTGTACATTAAATCATTAGCCATATTAAATTAATCAATTTAATTAAATGAACCACATTAAAAAAGATGCTATTGTAAAGCTACATAGTTGATGCAAACTACTCAAATTTAAAAAAAAAAGAAAAAAAATCCTATCTGTTTCTGCTTTAATTTACCTCAAACATTATTCATCTCCATACTATAATAGTGAATGTTAGCTATTAGTGAATTTTTTGGTTGTGAGATGAATAGACACAGGAAAACACCTACTTACACGCTCATGAATTTGTAGTGAATATAAAAAAACACATACAGTACATTTTTAAGATTGAGTTGAGACATATTTCACATAAAGCTAAAATTTCCTAACAAAACAAAGGCATACCTTTTCTTGTAATACCCTATATGAGATTAAAAAACTCAACGTACAGTATTATGGCATTTCAATAAATGCAAAAATGCCATATGTATCTTTTATTTTCCAAATGCACAAAAACAATTTCGGAATTGTTTTCTTAACGACCTAACACCTCTGTCTGCTGGCCCCTGGGTAAACTTTATTGATCACACATTCCCATAAGGTTCTCATATTGAGGAGCTTCGCTTGCCGTGAAGGCCCTCGTCCCCGGTCCCTGATGACCACCCGACTTGGCTGCCCACGCACGGAAGCCCCATCGAGCCAGACTTTGCCCACGGTTCCGCTCACTGGAACACGGTTCTCTGAGGTTCTCGTCTCCTTCTCCGAGCTTTCCCAGCTTATGTTCTGTTGATATTGTACTCTTAAAATATTTTTAACTTTTCCATAAAGACGTGCAATAAACATAAGCAATAATAAGAACAAGGGCTGTCAGGGAGCCAATTGCTCAACAAAATTTCTGAAAATATGAACGCTCTGGGTGG
The DNA here is from genome assembly GCF_057876585.1 of Rhinolophus sinicus. NCBI lineage: Eukaryota > Metazoa > Chordata > Mammalia > Chiroptera > Rhinolophidae > Rhinolophus > Rhinolophus sinicus. The sequence continues at coordinate 2,241,780 of NC_142503.1, forward strand.
AGATGAATGGTCATATTTCCATATGGTTTATTGTTGCCTCTAGTGTAATAGCAACTATTAGGATTTTAATATATGGATTAAAGCTATTGCTTCAGATTTGATGAAATATTAACGTTGCTCCTGAAATATGTTATAAATTTTGTGCTAACACGTCTTGGTGAATTACATTAGGGAGTGTTTAGACTTAGTGGTTCTATTCTCACTTCAGAGCGTTATTACCCTGTGTCATGGAAACACTTTAAATTTATGTTTTAAAACCTGTAAAGTCTTCTACTTAAATATGTTATTAATTTTTAAACTTCTGTTTTAGAATAACCATATATTTGTAACCAGAAGTACTGTAAAAGAAATAAATTTGTACCCGCATTAGAGCCGTTTCTAAAGGAACAAGTAGAGAATTTCTTGGAGGAAAGATTTTATTTTTTGAGTAGGGCTTTGTTTGTAGCTGTGTTTGAGGGGGTCACGGGAGGACTTTTTGCTCCTCACCTTCCAAACCTGGACTGGGGACAATTTATTGCTGGGGGAGAAGCATACTGAGAGCTAAGAAAACAGAAGATGGTGTTGGGGGGCGTGAAGTCCCCTCAACTTTGTATGAGGCAGTCGCACCTCTAACAGCACAGAATGTGACCGTAGTGGGAGGAGGGTCTTCAAAGAGCTCCTGAAGGTGACATGAAGTCCTTCAGGGTGGACCCAAGGTTCTGGGTCCTCATGGGAGGAGATCAGGACACAGACACACACAGAGGGATGACCATGTGGGACACGGAGGGCACGGGAGACGGCCGCCGGCAGACCAAGGAGAGAGGCCTCGGGAGAAACGGACCCTGTCCACACCTTGACCTTGGCCTTCCAGCCTCTGGACTGTGAGACAATAAGCTTCTGTCACTGAAGTCACACAGACTGTGGGACTTTGTGATGCAGCCCCAGCAAAGGAACACAGACAGCAACCTGTGGAAGTTGCAGAGCCCTTGGAGACAGACATTTGTTTCCAAAACCATCTGGATACAATATTTATGCATGCAGGGTGTGTTCTAAAATAATGTTTAAATCAAGGTATAAGTGAAAACATTTAAAGTCAGAAAAAATACGAGGGATTATGTTCCCTGAGGAAGGTCCTGGGCTACATCTCAATGCTTCTTTTGAGTTCCCTTAATTTGAGCAGAAAAGAGTCTCGAGGTGGATGTGAAGGACCAGGGCTGGCAGGGACGGATCCAGGCTTTGTGGGGTCAAACCTTACATGAAGGGGGGCCTCTTTGAGGAAAGAAGACTGGGGTTGCTCCCCCGCAGGGCTGCAGAAGGGGCTGAGTGGAGGGGTCCTTAGATCACATGGGGATGCTTAGCTCACAGAAACCTTCCCGGGGTGCAGGGCCTGGCCAGGTGCTGGGTCTTTTCCTCAGAGAGACAAGGCTTCTTGTCCCATTCCGGGGCGATCTCTCTCCTGGGACCAAATGCCCTGCAGTGCCTCCAGGCCCACAAGCATCTTCGCAGCCGTCACCCCTTGTCTCCTCCACTTCCACCCTCCCTCTCCACAGGGACCCTCCCATGGTCTCAATGGGGCTCTGATCTCTTGCAAATCCCCAGCAAAAATAAGTCCTCTCTTAATTTCACCCCTTTTCAGTTCTCAGTGACCCCCACCTTGGACCCCCACTTCTATAACATTTACCGTGTATCAATCACACGATTCTGCTGACAGCTAAAACTAGGGATGGCTTCTTTCTCACCACACCAGGGCTGGAGTGAGGGGAGGGCGTGCTGTGCTGGGGACTCCTTTGCCATCATGTCACTGAGGGAGCTAATAAGATGTCACCATCACGCAGGGACTGCTCAGTAGCCTCCCCTTATCCACGTTTCGCTTTCCAGTCTCAGTTATCCACAAACATGGTCAGTTCTAACATATTGAATGGAAAATTCCAGAAATAAACAATTTGTCAGTGTTAAGTTGCTGTCTTCCTGGGCAGCCTGATGAAATCTGTTCCCATCCCACTCCATCCCGCCCGGGCCACCTCTCATCCCTTGGTCCAGAGTCTCCGCGCCGCACACCCTCCCTGCAGGATAGTTGCTTACTTGCCACCTGGTTATCATTGACTGTCATGGTATCATAGTGTTTGCGTTCAAAGTCACCTTTATTTTACTTCGTAATGGCCTCAAAGCACAGGAATAGTGATGCTGGCAGATTGGATATGGCACAGAGAAGCCGTAAAGTTTAGCTTTACGTGTGGATGTACGGGGAACAACACAGTATATGTAGGGCTTGGTACGCTCCGTGGTTTCAGGCATCTACTGGGCGTCTTGGAATGTATCCCCCTCAAACAATAGGGGCCCACGGGACTCCCTTCTCGTGGAGGAGCGTGGCTGGTCCAGCAGGAAACATACCAGCCACACGTGTGCACACATCGATCCTTTTGGGCCTGGTGTGTCCATCTCCTCTGCTGTTTGAATAGCTGCTTCAACGTACCCTCAGGCACAAACAGCAGAAACTTGTTGCCTGTGCCAGTCTTCTCTGTACAATCGCTTTTTATTTACTCGTTCATTCGTTCATCCATTCAGTCATTTCCTTGTTGGTGCCAGGCACAGTGCTACGTACAGGACATGTGGAGTCACCCTGCCACTTCGGATGTGCCTGCTGTCCGCTGGGAGAGTGGGGGCTGGGGTCAGGACAGCATGATGAATGGGAGATTCTCTGCTGGAAGGTTCTAGATAATGATACTGCTCACCTTACATTACCCGGCACACACCTGCTGGTGTCCTGCATTCCAGGCACAATGTCCTTCTATCCTCACCGTTCTTTGGCATCTGGCTGGGCTGCTTTCTTCCCAAATGTGCTTGTGTCGCTTCCTTAGACCCCCTTTCTCATTTCCACTCCACATGAATACTTTCCACAAAAGGGTAATTTCTTTAAGAACATCTAGGCCTCATGTTTCTTCCTTGCCATCACTTTGGATTGTCAGGGACAGCAGAAAAAAACAAACAAGAAAACCCAACAACAACAAAACTACTCAAGGTTTATACACTTGCTACCGGGACATAGCGCAGTGTCCAAACACCGCGAGGCGAACCCTTTTATCTACCAGCGTAGCGTGGGTTTCTGAACCCCTCTCAGCCTCAGCGGGTCTCCTTCAATCATCATCCTTGAGTCTTTTGTATTAGGGTGTGTGAATGGAGGTCGCTTTCCAAACAGCTAGCAATCTTGTTCACTGGAAATACGGAGAAACCTACATTTTCAATTTCATAACTATTTTGGAGAGTTTACTGGCATGCTATTGAGATTTCATCAGTTGTATCACAAGTTGTTTTTAAGGAGTAACGTGAAGGTGTTCTAGGATTTATCTCACCACAGCATCTTGTTACCAGAAGCCTTATTGCTACAAGGTGTCAGCCAGAGTTTCTGCGTCCTAGAGAAGGGCGGCCCATTGAGGGTGTGCCCTCTGGAGAGGGCAGATGGGCCCCAGCCCCAGTAACCACGGAGTTCATTTGCACGTTCTCCTGGCTCCTTTCCCATCCCCCAGCTAGTATGGGGTCCAGGAATGAGGGATAATTTCCTTGCTGAATCCTACAAAGAACAATGAATTTTAATTTGATAGAACCATAAACAGAAGAACCTTTGTCACTATGAGGACCGGGAAGACTGAGCACCGTTTCCCTGGCACAAATCATCAGGTAGTCTTGCTGCTTGTTTTCCAAAAGGTCAATGAATAGAAAGACTTGAAACGATTATGTTTTTAACAAAGTTGTTGAACCGCTACACTGCCTTCCATAGTGGTTGTACCAGTTTACATTCCCACCAGCAGTGCCTGAGAGTTTCTTTTTCTCCACAGACTCTCCAACACTTGTTATTACTTGTGTTGTTGATGATAGCCATTCTAATGGATGTGAGGTGGTATCTAATGGATGTGAGGTATCTCATTGTGGGGTTTTTTTGAGTTTTGTCTTTGATTTTTAAGTTCTGAAAATATCTATTACATTGTTTTATACACCTGAAACTAATTAATTTTTTTTTCATTTTCACATGAACATGATTAAATATTACAATATTACATCATTCTAACAAGCGTTATATTTGCTCATTTATTTTGTTTGTATGAATGGTGAATCATAACTTTTTGACTAATCAGTAACTGTGACTTAAATGTGCAGTGATGTTGTTTTTTCATTGTTGGACTAACTTGTAAAAATTACATTGAGCCTACATTTTCATTGTGGTTTTGATTTGTATTTCCCTACTAGCCAGTGAAGTTGAGTATCTTTTCACACATCTGTTGGCCATTTGTTTGTATTCTTGGGAGAAATGTCTGTTCATGTTCTCTGCCCATTTTTAAATTGGATTGTTTGTTGTTTTGTTGTTGAGTTGTAAGAGTTCTTTATATATTTTGGATATTAGCATTTTATCAGAGGCGTTGTTTGCAAATATCTTCTCCCATTCGGTCGGTTGTCTCTTCATTTTGTTAATGGTTTCTTCTGCTGCACAGAAGTTTTTTAGCTTGATATAGTCCCATTCATTTATTTTTGTTTTTACTTCCCTTGCTTTATGGAGTCAATTCATAAAATCCTTTTTAAGACCAAGGTCCTTGAATTTAGCATCTATGTTTTCTTCTATGTATTATATTGTTTAGGTCTTATATTTAGGTATCTACTTGAAAATTTTGAAAATATTTACTTGTAAAGATATATGTACCCCTATGTTCATTGTAGCATAATTCACGGTGGCCAAGACATGGAAACAACCAGTGTCCTCTGATAGATAATGGGATAAAGAAGATGTGGTATATATACAATGGAATACTACTTGGCTGTAAAAAAAGATGAAATACTGCCGTTTGCAATAACATGAGTGGATCTTGAGACTATTATGCTAAGTGAAATAAATCAGAAAGAAAAAGTCAAGAACCATAGGATTTCACTCATATGTGAGATGTAGAACAGAAAGCAACAAATGAACAAACAAATGAACAAAAACTCAGGGACACAGAAAACACGATGGTGGTGACCAGAGGGAAAAGGGGTTGTGGGGAGGTAGAAGAGGGAGTAGGGGGTCACATATATGGTAACAGAAGAAGAACTGACTTTGGGTGCTGAATACACAATGCAATATGCATATGATGTATTATAGAAATGTACGCTTGAGACCTCTATAATCTTATTAATGAATGTCACTCCAATAAATTTAATAAAACTCAAAAATAAAGAAATTGTTACATAGAAAATTTCTAATATCAGAATTATCATGCTTACTGTCTCCATTTTTCTCTAGCTCATATAGAATAGTTCTGGAAAAGTGGTTTCCTTAGATTATGCCGATTCCATGCAATTGAAATCACAGCATGGTGTGAAGAAAAACTATGCTATTTTATGTGCAGTCAACCTTTTGCTTTTCAATTCAGATTGTTTGCTCTGTCATTCTTGGTTTGCTTTCTTACCTTCACTTATTTGGCACATGCTTTTGTTAAGTTGTCATTAATTCTTCACCTATGTCAAAGGGCAAAGATAAGGTCATAATTCTTTTTTTTTTTCTTCACCCATGGCCCGCCTCCTCCCCTCTAGCAACCGTCAGCTTGTTCTCTATATCTGTGAGTCTGTTTCTGTTTTGTTTGTTGGTTTATTTATTTATTTTTCTTAGATTCTACATGTAAGTGAGATCATATGGTATTTGTCTTTCTCTGTCTGACTTATTTTACTTCACATAATATCCTCTGGACCTATCATTGTTGTCACAAATGACAAGACTTCCTTCTTTTTTATGGCCAAGTAATATTCCATTGTATATATGTACCACCTCTTTATCAGTTCCTCTAGAGATGGACGTATCTTGGCTGTTACAAATAATCCTGCAATGAACATACAGATGCACATAGTGTTTTGCTTTCTTTGGATAAATATCCCAGTGTGGAATTACTGAGTTGTATGGCAGCTCTATTTTTAATGTTTTGAGGAATCTCCATATTGTTTTCTATGATGGCAGTGCCAGTTTGTAACCCACCAGCAGCGCATGAGGGTTCCCTTTTCTTCACATCCTCGTCGACACTTGTTTGTTGATAAGGGCGTGTATTTAATTTGTCACCTCACATGACAGACTTGCCACGTGGGCCAGCCGCAGTGGCACTGGAGGGTGACCCTGTGAGTCTGTGAGCTACGCAAGTCTCGCCTTCAGGCTTGACTGTGCCCCTGCCAATTCGGGTTGTGCCTGGTGTCATTTTCTCACACACCATCTCTTTATAAACACAGGGCTATGGGGCAGAAAACCATGAGCTTTGAATGTGAATCATTTTATTGTTGGTTGTTATGGCTCACACATCAGTTTGTGGCTTTACCCTTCGTGAGTTATCCTAGATTAGAAAAATATTTCCATGAATGGAAGTTGTTAGCCCCAATTGTGGCTGTTTCTCCACCGTGATTTTACGTGATTTGATTTTATTTTCTAAATGGCTGTTTATATTATGCATGAAATCATTCTGTTCGCCTCTGGGGTTTGTATGATATGAGGGCAGCTAACTGCTTTTGTTAAGGTCATTGGTAAAGTGATATATTGTCACGAAAGAATTAGAGATCATTTGGAAAATTGACCTCTAATGCTACTTGTGTGCACCGCAGATTTAGCACAGTGTTGCCAAGCATTTATTATATCATAAAGTTAGGCATCTGTCCCTACTTAAATGTCACATTTTTGGTTGTTTAACACAAAGATTGCCCCGCCGCCAGGCTCTTGAAGATATAACCTGAGAGACGCTGGCTTTGATGCTCTGAATCTTGAAGGGTTTTCTTTCGTTTTTTGACTGTCACAACCATTTACTGCAGAGTTGAGTTTGACAGATATAATGGAATGAGGAAAAAATGAGCACAACATGGAAAGCTTAGGGAAGTTCCAGAAGAGAGCCCAAAGTGATACAAGATTTGAACATAAATCCCCTTGAGAGAAGCTTAAATGCATTTTGCTTTGAAAAAAAAATGTATCTGAGGGTGGACTTAATAACTGTGGCTGGGTCTGCATAACAGACTTCAGATGGTTGAGGTTTGGGGGAAACAAAGATGGAATTGCCTATTTAGTGATGTTTTAAACCACTCAATATTTGGTTTAGGCTTCAACCAAACCACAGTCTCCACCTTGTCCGAGCCTGGCACCTTCCCTGCCATTTCCCAAGTCCAAGTTCTTACCAGTGAGAGGGTTTTGTGCTGTTAAGGCTATTGAAAGTGTTTTTTTCCCTTTTCAGCTAAAGATATCCATGCTCACTTTTTCTTTTTTATTATTATTTTTTATTCCTGGCTGTAGCTTGTTGACAACTGTGGGTGGAAAATGCTCTGTAGATCACTTTGTCATGGCTTATGTTTGTGAATGTCAACAATGTCACCAACAATCTGACCAGGGACGCAGCACTGTTGTACTGATCTTGTACTGATGGCTTGGCTGTGTACCTGAGTTCCCAGCTCCCACCCAGGAATGCTCCACGGCCTCTCGAAGCCCCACAGAAGACACCAGAGAGATACATTTTCTGCACGTTAACTGGGGCATCTTGCTGTTATTATATTTGACAATAAGTGACACATAAAAGTTAACAGTCTTATCGCAACTGGTGACTGCGAGGCATGTGAATGCAATCACTGAATGCGTGAAAGATTGATTCTTGGTAGGAAGGAGCTGTTAGTCCCAAATCTATCCTGTAATTTTATGCCCCTGAAAGTTTTGCATCCAAGTCTTGGAGACCCACATTCAAAGAGCACGTTGATCCTTAAATATTCACCGAACGCACCACACAGGCAGTATTCTATCCTACGAACTGTGGAATGAAACACAACTTCCACCCTTCACCAGCTGGGGTTTCATGGTGGGAAGGAAGGACACAAGCAGTCATCAAGGTTAGGAAGGTGTGCAGCAGGCATGGAAGGCTCAGGTGTGCTATGAGCACAGAGGAACTGAAGGGAGGTGGGGATTTCTTGGAGGAGGAGCTGAGGTAGTGTCAAAGGGGGTGAGAAAGGCCACACACCTGCGTGACTTGATGACACAATTGTCCATCTTTGGCCCGTGCAAGCATCTTCAAGTTGGCTCTTACATTTTCTGGACATGATCTCAGCCTAGCTTCCTTTCTCTCTTGCATGATAAGACATCGCAGGCTCATCTTTCCATATCTTACCCCAGACCTGGAATCAGCCATTTCTCCAAGGAGCTCTGGTTCCTCTTAGTAGCACAATCTGGATGCCAGATAAACTTCGTTTCATAACTGAAATTTTTCAGAATTTGGTAGCAATTTGGTAAAAGTTACATGTTGTCCACTTCAAATGTAAACACACACGTTCCTGCAGCATCGGCGTCATCTAACAGTTTATGGCTCGCTTAACACGGGTTTCGGAAATGTTATGCCACCTTGGGCTAGGTTACTTTTGTATTTAATGGTGACTGCATTTTAATAAAATCAGTGCTTAAAATTTCATCTTGTCAATTTATCCTAAACATTTTAATGAACAACTCTAACTAATAAAGCTTAAAGTTAAATAAGAATTTAAATGACATTAAAATTCATTTTAATAAGGAAAACAGCACATTACTTTCCAGGCAAAGCTAGTGCAGGCTAGCAAAGATACCAGCAGGCAGATTGAGAGAGAAGAACCGGTGCGACATGCAGTGAGGCAGAGCTGAGCCGCTGTTAGGACGCTGTCAGTTAGGCGCTAAGGGCTCTTGGGTGAGTAGCTGCCCTTCTAAACTCCACCTGAAATTGGGCAGGACACTGCCTGAGAGCCACAGGCAAGATTGAGAGCATGATGCTTGCGAGGAGACTAGCAGCATGTTTGGCGTACGGAAGGACTACAAAGAACCAAAACGCATGGACTCTCTTGGCTGCTGGAAACATTCACAGAATGTGACAATGAGTTAAGAGACGTGGGCTGGTGCCTGTGCTGCTGCCACACAGCCATGTCACTGTTGACCCATCCCCAGATCTCTGGGACTCAGTTTCCCAACCTGTAAGGAGAGGGCCTTGAACCCCCAGACCGGAACTGCCATTATGACAGTGTGTGTGTGTGTCCTTGTGTATGATGCAAAATGTGCCATGGCCCCCAGACAATTGTGGTGCTGATATAGGTCTAACCTTAAATACACTGTGGACAGTTTTCTGCAGTTCAGATCCAGAGTGAATGCAAATCGGGGCTGTCAGCTGGTCTGAAGGAAGCTCCCAGAATAAACTGTATCAGTAGAAAGTCATGAAGAGTGATAATTCTAATTTTCCATTGTCTGAAATGTAGCCTGTATCAATTTCTTCCTTTTGGAAGTGATTTTTTGGGGTTTTGGAAGAAATCCACAAGAGCAGCAGTGGATATTGAAATCTTTTTTACTTCATAAAACAGCAGAACTATTGGCTGCATAGGAAGCGAAATCTTGTTTCCCCGTAGAAACAGTGATCCCTAGAGTGATGAGCAAGAATATTTGGCAGAAAAATGTCCCAGTCAATCTTTGATATCTCTGCTATCTAGCAGTCCTTTCTCGATTCTTCTAGCACTAAATTTTAAAAATAAGATTTCTCCTACATCTTGAAATCAAAGGTTATTAAAAAAAATCCTTGTTTAAGGCTGCCATTTTGCCCTCCTAACCAATTAACCTTCATACAACCCCCCACCACAATCCATATTTTGCATGTTAAACCTTGGGCAAGAGCTGTATATTTTACATCTCAAGAATGACTGGGTTTCCAGAGTCTCTGGCACTGGGTAACTGTCCCCCACTTCTGTTGATAACAACATGTAATTTGTGAAATTTGAGCCATGCTCGAGACCACGTCTGTCACCCGATGTGTCTGACGTTTTTGCCTGTATCCTAGGATGCGTCAGACATCTGTGGTCACTGTGGGGTGTGGTGACACTGGCAGGTACCAAGCTGGAATTCATATATTTAAGATGTGAAAAGTAGAAGAGAACATTGAGGTCTTCATCTTTATGTCTCCGTTTAGGGGTATTACATGTAGCAGGGTTTCTTTTATTATTAATATCATTTCCTCTCTCAGCATGGCTGGTAGTGATTCTTTCAGTTGAAGAGTATTTGAAAAAGGCAAGTTAGCAGTGAGTTAGAGTGAGAGCTCAGATTCCCCGTATCCCTGGCCATAGAAGTGTCTACAGTACTGACAGACGTAGGCCTAGGCTGTAGGCCAGCCTGTGGCCCGTGGGCCGTTGGCATCTGACCATGTACAACTGTAGAGGCATAGCGGACATTTGAGTTCAATTTAAATTTTAAGCTACTTATGTATTAAAAAAATGTGACCCATTGACACATTCAATAAATTACATGCCAGATTTCAAGATACCTGTGGACAGGGTGCTTCCAGAATAATGTATTATTTGTGTGACAAATACTTGTGAGTACTTGTGTGACAGGCAATGTTATAGACACTGGGGATAGGTCACAAACAAAGAAAGAAATCTTTGTGCAATAAACATGATAAATAGTAAATTATATAGTTTGTGCGAAGGTGCTATGGAAAAATAGCAAGATAAAAGGAGTGGAGGACATGAGATGGAGAGAGGGTTCTGCAAGGCAAGAGGTGGTCAGATTGGCATCACTGAGAAGGGATAGTTGGCACAGGCTTGAGTGAAATGAGGAGGGAAGTCCCAGAGATATCTGTGAACCCCAGGTCAAGGGCACAGTGACACAGAGGCCAGAGGAGGGAGGGCAGTCGGTGTGTGGGACAGCGAGCTGAGCAGTGTGGGTGGAGCAGAGGGACAAGACTAGGAAGAGACAGGGGACAACACCAGCAGTCGCCTGGGGCTTGGGTCACTGTGAAGACTTGACATTTACTCTGAGGGAAAGGGGGGCACTGCGGGGGTTTGAGTCGAGAGAGACAGAGCTGACTGAAGTTCTAACTAAAATGCATCCCATTGGCTGCTGGGGTGAGAATAGACTGCAGAGGGTGGGAGAGAAGCAGGGAGATTAGTGAGATGGGCTACTGAAGTGGTCCAGGTGGAGGTGAGGGCCACCTGGGCTGAGGGGCCGCAGAGCGAATGGTGAGAAGGGACTGCAATCTAGATGACTTGGGAAGTTGAGCCAGTGATGTTTCCCAGTCAATCGACTCTGACGCGTGAGAGAGGAAAGTCAAGATCGAGTCCTACATTTTGGCCTGAGCAACTGAGAGGATGGTGTTGACCCAATTACGATGGGAGGACAGTGGATCTAGCGGGTTTGAGTGTAATGTTCAGGCATTCAATTTTGGACGTGCTAAGTTTGAGATGTCTGTTAGACATTCGAGCTGAGAGGTTGAGTGTGAAACAAGGAGTCTGTCGTTGAGGGAAGGTCAGGCTGGGGTTCCAAAGATGGGCTGGTCCGGGTGTAGAAGATATTTAAAGCCACAGTATGGGAAGAAATTGCCTAAGAATTGAGTGAAGATAGAGAAGAGAAAGAATTACGGCAAGACATTCAAGAAAGGTGAAGAAAGAAATGATACATGTTCATGGTAATCTTTTTTTATTCTCGATTTATTAAAATTCTAATAAAAAAAAAGAGCAACAATTTTTAATAAATATTTTAAACACTTTAGGAAAGAACAAATGATCAAAAAGAGAAGCACAGTCTTGAAGAAGAAGGATATGGTGCAGAGGTGCCCTTGTAGATATCAAAGCTTGTTATAAGCCGCTAATAATTAAGAGTGTGCTGTTACTGCAAAGGTAGATAATTTACCGATGGAACATGATAGGAAGCCTGGTAATGGCCCCATAAATATATGAAAACTTGGTATTTGACTGTAGCCTCTTGCTTTCAACATATGATATTGAATCTCTACCTCGTACCACATAAAAATCGATTTCTTAAGTGTTGTGGATTTTTCTGGGTCTTTCACTTCTAGGTGTTCCCTGTGACTTTCCACTCTGGAAAATGCTGACTTCTTAGCTTACTTCCTCATTTTATTGGTGCAAGTTTTCCAGTGTCTTGCTGATACATAGTTTAGCAAGGTATGGTATTTGAGATCTTGAATGCTTTAAGATGTCTTTTCTCTACCCTTTCTGTCTATAGTTCTTCTTGCAATAGAGTTCTAGATTGAAAATCATATTCCATCAGAATTTGATCACCTGCTTTTCATTTCCAGTGTTGAAACACCCCATGCAATTTTTATTCTTGTTTGTTTGTATAAACCTGTTTTTATATATTCCCCTCTGGAAATTGTTTTTGGAGTTTTTCTCTAATCACAGTGTCCTGAATTTCAGATGATACATGGGGTCAATTTTATCCATGATACTCCTTTTAAATTCTAGTGTGAAAGTTTTTAAACTAAATTTAGTGTGAAAGTTTTTAAACTCAGACTTCATGGCCTTCAATTTGAGGAAACTTTCTTGAACGATATTGGTGATTACTCCAATCTTGTCATTTCCTTTTCTCTCTCTCTTTCTGTTATTCAGATATTGGACTTTGGATTGTCACTGTAATTCCCCGTCCCCTTTTTTCTGTTTGCTCTACCTTTCACTCAACCTTATCTTTCAAATTCTGTTTGATTTTTAATTTCTACTTTCATATTTTTAATTTGCAGGAAGCATTTTTCTCTATTCTAAATGTATTCCTTTTTAGCATCCTGTTACCATCTCAAGTATGCAATGTTCCTCTCTCTCTCTCTGAGGCTGTCACTTATCTATTTTTGAAGTGGTCTCACTATAATTTATCTTTCTTCCCAGTTTTACTTCACACACACACATACGCTCCTATCTCAGGAAACGTGTGTGTGTGTGTGTGTGTGTGTATCACATCAGAGGCTTCCTTCTGCAACTTGGGGATCCTGGGCTCTCTCCCCCATTTAAGAGTGACCTGTCAGCAAGGCCATTGTTCTGTGGAGAGCTTCAGGTGTGGGCTGGGCTTGCAGGCTGTGGTCTCTTCCTCTAGCCACAGAGCCACCTGAAATGTGACGCTTTTGAAATCCCCTCAATACTTGATTCAAGGATTCCTGATTCTCACTGGAGTTCAGATATGCCTCTGCTGTGCCCCCCTCATTTCCCACCCACCCACCTTCCTCCCCAAGGTGAGGACGTGTCCTCCAGGGCGTCCCGGGTAACTTGGACTCTTCTCTGAGCCATTTGAGAGCAGCTCACGTAATTCCAAAATATTCTAATTGTTTCAAAATCTTTTCTTACCTCAAACCAACATTTGCTTCCCTCTTACTTCCACTAATTGGTAATAACTTTCCCTTTGGGAATAATATAGTTTAGAGTCATTCAGTTCCTCTTGCTTGAAATATTTGACCACAGTGGCAGAACTCAGGCACCTTGGATTTGTGAATGAATTCACGGTGTATTCGGGCTGTGGTTGATAAGACAGGGACCTTCCTTGTGGCTCAGTTTTCTCTCCCCTTCAATAGATTATGTCCTCTAGTGGAGGGTTTCCAGGCGGTAATTCCTGCCCATTCCCAGGAATTTGTTTTGCTTTTCCTTTCCCAAATTCCGAGAAAAGTTGGTAGGGAAATTGTGAAACTGGGCTCCTTGAACCCAGGTGGTTGGTAGTATCAGTCATCACTTTGTGGAAACGATTCATCCTGGAAAACAGAAAACAGTTTATATCTCAGGATTTGGGAACGGGAAAGGAAAAAAAAATTCCTGAGAATGGGCGGGAATTCCTGCCTGGAAATCCTACTTTAGTGTTGCAGAGTAACGAACTGTTTGGGCAAATATAGAGCTGCATAATATGAGATGTGTTATTATGACTATTATGATGCCTTTTCAAGACTTCTTACCCTCTGGTGACCTCCTCACCAATGTCCCACGTGTCACTCATGAAGCTTATCACTGAGTGCAAAGAAGACCAGAAACTGTGTGCTCCACACTACTTCCCTAATGAAAACCTCCGGCCCCTCTCAGATCCAGGCACTGCAGTCACACTTCACTCATCTCCGACAGGTGACTTTCTAGTTCAGTCACAAAGGACAGTCCTACATGTTGCCCTTGCTGTGTCTGCTGCCCACGTGCCCACTGCTGCCCTGTGAGGTTCCACACCAAGTCCCCGTGTCCGGGAAGTCCTTCCTGAGGGTGTCGCCTCCAGGCTCACACAACTGCCTCCCCCGCAGGCCCCACTGTGCCGGGGGCAAGTGCAAGTGATTTTTGTCTTCCGAGGGCAGAGGTTAAGGCTAAGCTCTTGTTGTATTGCTAGGATTCAGTACAGAGCAAGCTAAGGGCTTAATAGACATGTGTCTGTGAGGTGTTTCCAGGTGACATCAACACTTGAATTTATAGAGTGAGTAGGGCAGACTGCCCAAACCTGTGGGTGGGTGGACAGGGTAGGCCCCACCCATCCATCGGTGGAAAGCCCGAACAGAAGGAAAAGGCTGAGGAACGGCGAATGCCCCCCACACCGCCAGGCCCCACTCTCCTGGGGCTGCGGCCCTGACATCACTCTGCTGCCTCCAGCCGGGCACTCAGACTGGCGCTCACACCGCTGGCTCTCCAGCGTCACCAGCTCAGCTTGGGACTTCTCAGCCTTCTCCTGTTGGTTCTGCTTCTCTGTGGAACCCTGACTAAGATAACAGCTGTTCTGATGGTGGTGTGGCTGACGTGCCCTGAGTTACTCAACTCTTACAAAATTCTGGGTTTCTCAGAATGAACAACTATGGTTATACAATACATACTTGAAACATATCAAGAGAGAGAGAAAGAGAGAGAAAGAGAGAGAGAGAGAGAGAGAGAGAGAGAGAGAGAGAGAGAGAGAGACATACCTTGCGAAAAACAAGAATTTATTGAGTATCCAGCACATTCTTAAGCCAGGATACTTTATAACCACCAGTGACTAAATCTACGTTCCACGAATAAGAAAAACGAGATTATGTTCACACGTAGGTATCTGCAAATGTGCAGATGCCCTGTGTCCCAGGATGGGAGCCTCTGGAATGTCGGGGCCTCTGGCTTCGGACACGCCAGCGACCTCAGAAAGGTTAGTGTGGAGCTGAGGAATGACGCAGCGGTTCAAGTAGCTGAGGCTGAGCAGGACTGCGTCTGCGCGATGCACATACAAGCCCAGGCGTGTGACGGCTCACACTCAAGAGGTGAGGAAATGTGAGGTTTGGTCATGAGAGCAGCCCTCTGCTTTGCAGATCAGAGAGGGAAGAGGGCGTCAAAGGGAACTGGGGTTCTGGCAGCCGCAGGCCCACGGGCACCCAGGAGGGCACGGCCCCAGGCTCCGCAGCGTGGCCCGCACCCAGCACGCCCCTCAGCGGCCTTCGAGGAGCTCCACGCCAGGTAGCTTGTCTGAGTCTCCTGCTGAGGTGCTGAGCATTTCCTCGTTTCCGCCTTCCTGGGGACGGGAGCAGAGGATGTGCCTCTGTTGGAGGGGAAGTGAAAGGGAGACACAAACGTCGCTTCTATGCTGTTTTAAAAACAAAGCAAGCAAACAAAATTCATTCAAGATGTATGTGTGCAGAAGACAAGAATAAATTAGAACTTAGTCCGAGCTCAGAGCTCTCAGAAGTCTCTCTCAGAGCTTGCCTTGAATCTTAGCATCTTAAAAATGCTTTTCTTGTTCAAAACCACATGGTCTCAGACAAGTCTCACCTTTGCCTTAAACCAACCTTAAAAATAAATAGAGAAGACAAAGAAACAGCTAAAAAGGGAACGCAGTTGTGCAGTGAGCTAACACAGGCGGCAGGCTGCACGCCACAGCTCTGGGGGCGCTTCCTGGCACCACACAGGTACCGCTGAGGTGTTCTCTCCGCTGAGGGCTCTGGGAAAGTCTCCCCGTCTGCACACCCCTGCCCCAGGTGCAGCCAAGCTTGGTTACGTCATGAAGTCACCTCTACAGCTCAAAATTGCCAGTCCGAGCCCTTGGGCGGTCTCACAGCCAGACCTCAGCTGTGCTGTGCAGGCTCACCCCCAGCAGTGCCACCCCTGGGGCCCAGGGAGAATGTCACATGCTGTCTCGGCTGCATGTAGGAGTGGGGTGGGTGGGTGGGTGTTGTTCAGTGACTGGGCTTTTCCAGCAGCCAGCCTGGGCAGAAGTGGGTGTTTGAGACTTGGATCCGTGCCTGGTGTTTTCTTATGTGGGGTGTAGGGGTGTTTTCTTATGTGGGGTGTAGGGGTGTTTTCTTATGTGGGGTGTAGGGGTGTTTACAGGGCACACGGAGGGCGCTGCTTGCAGCGGGTGGATGCCACATTGCCTGCCTCTGGGCTCAGACGTGCGAGGGCCTTGCTCTTGTGTTTGGGGGCGTGTGTTGGCTGGTGGAGGATTGGTGTCAGATGATCGTCAACACCGTGACACGTGTCGTGAGATGACACCAGGGCTACAGGAAAGTCTGCCCTCATAGCAGACTGTTGGCCTGGAGTCATCTGTTAAAGCACTGCCTTTCTTCTGCCCGTAACTCTGCATCCACTCGGAAGCTCTGAGCGTCATTTCCGAGGCTTTTCTGGTTGCACTAATTACATGTCACTAAAAGCAGCACCCCCTCAGCTGTGTGCGACAGAGCCCTGAGAACGCATCTGGGGCCCATTATAGGATCCCCTAAAAGAAAACTCCCGAACACAAATATTCGGTGACTAAAGGTCTGTCGTCATGTACTTATGAAAGCTGAGGGGATCTGTGGGGGCCGCTCAGATGCTGGGCCCAATGCTGCAGAGGTTCCTGGTCAGGGTCTTGGCATCCGGCAGCCGGCGGTCTTTCCGCTCCAGGATTATGGAGCCTTCGGACCTTGTATTTAGGACTTCTCGACACGGGATATGCTACGTCAGAGCCCTGACACATGAGGCCCCAGATATAATGGCTAAGGTACTGCGCACAGCAGCTGGAGGTGGACGCGACTTGCTAAAAGAAAAATACCCCAGAATTGTGCTCCAGCACCTCTTCAGTTGTAAGGGAAAATGCCACGGTTACTCTGGCTAGCTTCTGAGCCTGGGAGAAGGACTCCTCAGCTGCACAGTCCCGTCCCTGATGGTGCAGGCTCGCGGCAGACTGCCCACGAAGCACACCAGATGGAGGGCGATTTTGACCTGATGGGGCCGCCCACACCCCCGGCCTTGCTGACTCCAGAGACTCCCCCGCTTCAGCCAACAATGGGTGCAAATGGCAATTGGACGATCACCACTGATGTGTGAGTCTGTTCTCAGGGCAGCCCCACTCAGGACGCAGAGGGCACCCACTCTGTGCTCTGATGGGTGAGCATGGGGCTGACAGCTTCTCACACTTTGGAGCTGCCCTTCCCACCTGTAAGTTTCAGCCATGGAGGACTTGAAGCCGGTCCTTGGGTCGCTCAGATGGTCTTCACGAGTATCACCCGAATGTATAACGGCGGTTTTCTCATCCTGGGGACACTTGGGCTTTCTGTGCTTGCACCTTTTGCCTCACATATTTCCAGCTCACGCCGCGATGCTGACAGGAACATGGGCCGTGGCGGCCAGTAGAGGGGAGGTGGCAGGGCTCTGAGCGTGGGATGAGCGGCCTTGGCAGGATGTGGTCAAGACCTGGACCTGGGTGTGTCTGTGAGGCTGTTTCTGGATGAGATTAGCACTTTCATCAGTAGACAGAGTCAAGCGATGGCCCTTTCTGATGTAGGTGGGCCTCATCCAACCAGCTGAAGGCCCGACTGTAACAAAAGACTGAGTAAGAAGGAACTCCTCACCTGCCTGCCTTCCGACTCACTGGAGCCCCAGCTCTCCTGGGCCTCCAGCTTGCCGTCTCGCCCTGCAGGCCTGGGACTGCCGGCCTCCACAGTCACATGCACCAGGTCCTTGTGCTAAGTCTCTATACTTATGTATTCCATTGTTCTATTTCTCTGGAGGAGCCTGACACTCTGAGTTTAGGCTGAGATGCCAGCCAACACCGTGGGATGCAGAGTGCTCAGGTCCAGTTCTGAACCAGCCCTAGGATTTCTGGTTTGCTGAGCAGGCATGACACCTGTGCACCTGCCATCAGCTCTCTGGAGGCTCAGGTGAGGCTCACCGAGTGTCTGGACCGAGAAGCCGAATCTGGTGGGAGGCTGACCACATGCTCTGTTTCTCAGTGCTGGGCCTGGGCCTCTGTTTCCTGTGTCTCCTGGACCAGCTGCCCCGGGAGGCTCTATCTACCACCCAGAGCGGGGCCCAGGTAGAGGGCACCCGGAGGAGGCAGGGGTGGGTTCATTCTTCCATGGCTTGCTGTTGGCCTCCCGTTCCCGTCAATGTCGCCCAGCCTCCCTTGGTCACCCGGGAAGGCGCCTACTGTTCCAGCAGCTGCTGCAAATCCCAGTTTCTCCGATCAGCATCAAGGTGCTCCAAAGCCAGCGCACTGGCTGGGCAGTGTCCCCTCTCCTGAGGTTTGTTTCCGCATTGGAGGGCTGGCCTCCCCTGAGTTTCTGATGCTAATGATTCAGCTTCTTCTGTGTGTCCCCAGCCCCAGCAGTGGTGGCTGCCCCTCAGTTACCACAGAAGGTCACAGTGCTGCCTTCGGCCTCTCAGGTGTCCAACACGTTCTCCCTTAGAATAACTGGCAAGTTCTGTATTCCAACTGAATCTCGGCAGGTCAGCAGCTGCCTCACCTGCCCAGGTTTCCCAGAGAACGGGCGAGGTCACCCCCTGTGCCTCTTTCTGAATCTGCCCATGGTACCCCCATCTTGTTCTGAGAGGTCGGCAGTCATGGGACGAGGCGCCGTCATGGTGGGGCCACAGTCCAGCCCTGGACGCGTGTGTAGGGGGCAGGGTATTTAAACTTAAATTACAACAGGGAGACCAGACAAGACTGGAGCTTGGGAGCATTTAATTATTCATTAATCCTTCTGTGTTTAGAGAAAGGATTTTTCATCTAGCTCACCTGGAAAGAATGTTCTTTGGTGTAAAACTCTGCTCTAGTCGTCAAAAGCTCCTTGACCTCACTCTGGCAAGTGCCCAGGTCTGGGGTACATGTCTGAGGAGAGCTTTATACAAATAGTACAAACAGCTTAAAATTTAGCTTCAGTCTGTAACACCCACCCCTAGATTTTAATGAACGACTCCAATTGAAAACAAATTTTTAGACTTGTGGTAAGTTTTCTGCCACCTGCCGGTCGAAGTTGTTCTCCCAGGTCACAATTCTGCGTGACTCTTACTCGCTTGGCTTCCACCAGCTGTGACAATAGCATCGTAAACAGGCTGTCGAGCCTCCTGCCACCCCCCCCCCCCCACACACACACGGGATGCCTGCCGCATGTCCTGCGAAGTGAACTGCCAGCCTTCTTCCTCAGACTGGACGGGAGCCTTTGTCCTCTCGGAGATCGAATGTCACCACACTGTCTGAGGAGTCTGTCCTTCTAATCACACAACCTTGCTTTCATCTCCAGCCATGTACCTGGGGCTCAGGCCATCTCCAGGAGCAGGGAGACTGGGAGGGAGAATGTGCTGAGAATTGCAATGAAGACTTTGCTTTCTATGAACTTGTAATTAGCTTTTTAGACTACATTATGTATTTGCAGAAAAGCTGTAAATAGTACTTTCCTGCTCGCCCCTCCCCGTTTCCGCCATCGAAGCACCTTCCCTGGTGATCTGAACCCAGATTGTCACATTACTCTGAATGAAATGCCAGCCTTTATTCCAATATCACTGTTTTTTGTCTGCTGTCTTTCTTCCGCCCAGGATCCCCTCCAGGAGACCACGTTGTGTTTAGTCAGCACGTCTCCTTACCCTTCTCGCACCTGTGACTGCCGCTTAGCCTTCCCTTGTTGTTGGTGACACTGAGAAACTTGGGGAGTACTGTCAGGTGTTTCGTTGAATTTCCCTCAACTTGAGTTTTGACACTGTTTTCCTCATGGTTAGACAGGGATATGGATTTTGGGGAGGAAGACCCTAGGAGCTGAGTGACATTGTCTTCAGGTCATACCCAGGGTAAGTGGCATTAACATGACTTGTCATTTGTGATACTCACCTTGTCTGTGGCAGGTCACGTTTGTCATGTTTCTCTACTACATGCCACTTTATACCTGATTTCTAGGTTGGACTTTTGGAAGCAAGTCACTAGTTGAAGCCCACACCAAGGGCAGAAGGGAGGTGGTGGACATGGCTTCCAGGGCACGGGTTCTAGATGAATTATGCTCCAGGCTCATGGTGAGTATTTCCAGCCCCACTCCCACAGTGAGCCATTTCGCTGAGGCACCCTGGCTCTTTTTATTGCAGAATGGTGTTGCAGCTCGTTGATACTGGGCTGTTGGCTTCAATTTTCCTGGAATAATTCCGCTCTCTCCACAGCTGAGATGCTTCCTCAGCTCCTGGCAGATTGGATGCTGTGGCCTGATTGTCCCTGACTCCTTGGCCCCAAACACAAGCTCCCTAGTGCCTGCTTTGCCAGACTGCCTTTCTTAGAAAGAGCGCCGCTGTTATTTCAAGGTGACAGTAGGGACTAAGGTGACTGTCCTCTCGGAGCCCGGGCCCAGCCTTGTGTCTGCACCTAGCAACAGGCACCCACAAAATGTGCAGTGAAGGCAGCGGCTTGGTTTTCCAATGACTGGGACGTTTAAACTCGTTCTGCTTCTTCCTACTCTGGGAAAGGACCCCTGATGGACAGACTGCAAATGCCTGGGTCTCAGAGCAGGGAAATGTTGACAGTGAAGGAAGGGGCCCGTCTGGGGAACGTTTAGCAGCCACAGCCCTGGGCAAGCAGGTCAGTAAGAGGACATGCAGACTGTCAGTGACATACTCAGTCTGAGAGACCGCGATTTGGGGACCGGGAGCAGAGCCCTGCCTCTGTGACGTCCCCGCTTAGAGTATGTGCAGATGCCCTGTGAATTCCCCGCGACCCACCTGCACCTGCCGTGACCCGGGAAGGCATCATGTGCACAGACCTCACAGGTTAGCGTCAACCACGGGATGTTAAAGAGAGGTGAGCAGAGGAGCAAGTTGCTGATTTCGAATCCTTATTTACTACAGACAGTTTTTAATTACCTTTCTATCAAATGCCTTTTAAATAATTCAGCAGGCTACACCATATGTTATGCAAATGTTAACCAAAATCACTGTTTTCAGCAGAACACGACTGAAGCGTAATAACCAGACAGCATTTCTCAGTCAGCCCGCGTTGTATATTAATGTTCTAGAGCAATTTAGAAGGTACTGCATTTTCACAGCAGCTCTTACA
Organism: Rhinolophus sinicus; assembly: GCF_057876585.1. Lineage (NCBI taxonomy): Eukaryota > Metazoa > Chordata > Mammalia > Chiroptera > Rhinolophidae > Rhinolophus > Rhinolophus sinicus. The sequence goes on from NC_142503.1 coordinate 2,262,778, forward strand.
TTTGTTTATCGCCCAAAAAGTGCTATGCAACCCTCTGCTCTATGTCAGGCCCCGGACCAGGTCCTGTGGTTACAAGTTCCCATCAACAATAGTCATTGTCATTCATCAGCGTAAAGTGACAAACTCAGGTGCTGCAGTGCCAGGAGCCATCAGACGGCCAATGGGGGCTGGTGGGCTGTTTCCACAGGGTGCGCACTGACCACACCTAATAGGCCGGCACCTTGCATCCGGGGAACTGCAGCTTGTGGAAGGCAGACCCAACACGACCAGACTGCCTGGGGGCTTGTTAAAAAAAGGGAGGCATCTGGATTGTAACATGTGGGACATCTGACCTAAACAACCTTGGCCATTCGTTTAAACGTGTTTGAAAGAAACCACTGTCAGTCAAGTCAAACCTGTCAGCGAATGAGCTGCAACGCACTCTGGGTCAGTGGTTACTTGACCAAGTCTTCAGATCTGAGGTGGAAGGAGGAGGGCTGGTGGGAGCGAGGCAGGGAGGGAAGGAGGCAGGAGGGTTCTTTCATGGCCTCATTCTCCAGCAGCATCTCTGATGTGCCCAACGCTGCTGGCCTTGGTGGGACAATGGAGAACAGACAAGTCTGGCTCTCCGGTACTTCCTGGACTCAGGGAACAAGTTGCAGGTGACGTATGCACAGACCTCTGTTGAGTGTGTGCGTAGCCCCGGGAAGGAGGGGTGAGCAGGACAGATGGTCCCTGCCTTTAGGACGCACGTGGCTCAGCAGAGAAGACCTACTGGACATCAGACACCCCCCACAGCCAGGCATACACATTCACACACAAATGCACATGCATTCACACATACACGCGCATAAGCACACACACGTGTGTACACACAAGCATGCCCACTCACACACAGACCCATGCACACCCCCCACACATTGTAGATGTCACTTAGGCTTCCGTACACAGGCACTGAGAGCTTGGGATGGCGCCTCGATGGTGACGTGTAGAAAACTGCTGTGTCAAGTGTCCTCAAGGGTTTGGAAATGGGCCGGCGGTGCTGCGGCCACCACATTGGCTGTGCGGTTATGGTCTCTGAGTAACGCCAGGGAGCAACTTCCACAGAGCAAACTAACTGGGTCTGATGAGACTCATTACAACGTCCGCGCGACAGGCAAAGGTGGACGTTCAGGTTCATTCTGCCCAAACTGTGCAATGAGCTCCCCGGGCTCCTCTGCTGTGGACACTGGGCGTTAGGTGACCCGTCGTTTCCACCGTCTCACAGAAGAACTTAACTCAACCTACAAGCAGCTCCTGGCATGGACTTGGGGTGTCAGTCCCTCCGTGTTCAGATCTTCATTTGTAAAGTGGCCCCGGGGGCCCCCCTGCTCCAGCCACCCCTTTGTGGCCTCTGGGGCTGTGGGTACAGAGGGGCTGTCTCCCTGATCCTCAGAGATGGGGATGACCGTGATTTGTTTTCTTATTCAGATTGCTGGACTGTGGGAGCTGCATATAAAATCAACTGCAGCTGATTATTAGAGCATTAAAGACGTCTCTGGTGCTGGTGTTTTATTCCCTGCTTTCATATTTGTAACCTTTTTTATTCCCTAATATCCCCTGTGTCTGACAGTGAGTCCTAACCTTTGACACCAGGAAGTCAGTCAATAAACCCCAGCTCTTTGATCTGCAGGATTATGGGACTGCTTCTTATGCAAAGGGAACATCAGGATAAGCAAATATGGACGGAAAACCCCTCTGGAGCAAGGGAGTTGGAAGACAAAGAAGAAACAATTCCAGAACATTTGCAATGCAAACCCTGCTGGACATCTGAGACTTGTTTTTCAGCTGTAAGAAAGAGCCCAGGCCCCAGACTAGAGGGGGCGTTTGGGCACTGGGACTCCTAGCAGGCCGCTTGCTCCTGCTGATTTATAGCAAGGATGCTGCTCTGTGGTTATCTCTCCTGGGTGTTTCTGACCACACAGGGTAGCACATATCCTCCTTGCATTCTAAAGCCACAAGGACCTTGAAGACTCAGCGATGGAGGTGACATCATTTGCCCAGCTCAGACCCCGAACTGATTTGGTGTATGAAAACACCATCATATCGGCTGTACTTTTCTATCTGTGGTCCTTCACCATCAGCCCTGCAAGTTTAGTGATCTCTCAGGCCCAGACAGACTTTTCTGCATCCTGCTTCTTAACTCCACAGGCGATGCGGTCCGTTTCCCAGTGGTTACAAATTTCACTTCCTGTTGGGGGCACATTCCTTCTCAGATCAGGGGTGGATGGACCATGGTGAGTTTGCTCATGTACACTTGACATGTGTGACTTTCTTTTGTGTGGTTTCCATTGTCTGTTGGGAAAGCCCTTTTGGTCATTGTTTCAGTGATGGTAAGGACTCAGAAAATGGAAACTGGAAAATACCAACACAGAGTTGCTGCGACGTCCGTCACACCGAGCCTCTAGCCCAAAACTTCTCCTTCCTTAGTTGTTTTCTTCAGAGAGAGGGCCTTCCTATGGAAGTGGGTGTTCTGCAAATAAATTGGGATCTGCTTGCTTTTGCGTATTTTCCTCATGAGAGAAGGTGCATGTGTTAATGGGTAGACACTATTTTGCAACATTGCCATCTTTTTTATTACTGTGTTTCCATTTGCCTTTTTCCCTTACAGAGGGAGAGCAGAACTGTGCTTCTCCACCTCCAGGGAAATCTGTGGGCAGGCAATTTGTTTCCTAAACTCATCCTGAAGGTTCAGTAGGAGCTCCTATGGGAAACGCCAAGGAGAACGAGAGACCCAGTGTCCTGGAGTGGAGAGAGGGAGGGCGGTCTCATTCATGCACTTGTGTCCCCCACTCCCCACAGTCATGGAAATAGACTTTTCCCGGCTGGGAAGGAGGGGACATAAGACAGAGGCGCTCCTGTCCGTGCACTGTTGGGGGTGGTGAGACTGGGGTAGGGACACAGCACCCTGAAAATCTCACCACAATTCCCACATCCCAGCAGCACTATCAGAAGGGCTGTTGGTCCCACAGGAGTTAGAGGGTGCTGGGCTTTGGTGGTGACCTCAGGGGGCTGACAGCTAAAAGCTAGAGGGAGATCGTTCTTCACTCCTCCCCAACCACTCACAGAAAGTCTGAACCCCGTGTCAGATCCCGAAACTTGGGTGCCACCCTAGGGAGGGGTGAAAAACTCCACAAAATATTGACTTCAAATTAAAGACATCACTTTTCCTAAGAGGAGACATAAGGAAACTATGTAAAGGGGTCACAGAATGAGCCAATGGATGGGTTTGAGTTGGTTGAGTTGGGGTCACTTGCAGGTTGGCTACCCAAGAGGTGCCTCAAGAGAGACTCATGTGGGTTTGGAGCCAACATCCAGGGGAGACGATGAGACCCTCTCCACCTCCACCCCTTAGGTGAGGAAGGAAAGAGTGTAGAGACCAGCGAAGGGGCAGCGGGGATAACCTGGTGGGACAGCTCTGTGGAAGGGGAAGTCAGAAAGCCGACCTCACAGAGAGCGATGAAAAGAGGCACCTGATGAGAAGAGGACATTGGCAGAGCTCTCGGGACAATCGACATTAGAGTGATGGTGGTTTGCAATCACATTACTTAAACATTTTCAATGAACTTTTTCAAGGAAGAAAAAGATAATTGTACACAACAATTAGACTTTATGATTAGGTATTCCATTGAATAACTACATCAAAAATAATATTTCTCAAAATAGAGTTTCGAATCACTTCAATTTTGGACAAATTAGAATCATTTGAAAACTACGACAGATAAAACATCAAACTTGGATATATTTTTGAATGATTTCATGGCAATTGTCAAGTCAAAATATATACTTTAAGAGAACAGACTATTTCTTCTGTATTAACATTTATCTACCAATTATGTATGAATATATTTAATTAAAAAATTGTGTATCTTTTTACATGAGAAGTATACTAACTTAACTTTGCATATGATTTTGAATATCACTGATATAACATGTTACATAAAAGTGCATTTAATATATAAATTAATATTAATTTATTTTAAGTAAATTCCTTGGTAACGCAGGGACTCTGAAGCGTGACACAAGCTGTTCATAATTACTTGTTTATTTATACTGAATTAACATAAATTAAGTTAATTTTTCAGCAGATCTCAAAAGAACCTCACTTTTAAGTAAAAAAAAAAAAAAAAAAAAGAAATGTCACTCATTTGAATCCTGTAATTTAAAAGAGTCCACTCTAACGCCTTATGCAAGTTGCTAAACAAAATTATCAGGTAAACACATGTTATTTCCCTTGAGACATTTAAATGGATATTTAGAAATCATCTTTGTTAGAACATAAATATGTTGAAATAAAGTCACGAAGTAAAGGCATGCCCCATAATCCTATTTTCTAGTCAATTTTAAATAAAATGTGCCTTCTCTCTCCTTATCAAATCTCCTTATCAAATCACCAAACTCCAGAACAAATGTTCTCAGGTCAGCAAACCCTCCTTGTGTGGGAGGCAGGTGATTTCAAAGACATACAGAACACCTCAAACCTTCAAAACCAAGCTCTGGAGAAGGCGCTTCCCACTGGCCATTCCCAGGGTCATGTCAGACACGGGAGCTCTGCAAGGATTCTCTGACTCTTTGTACGGGATACTGTAAGGTGACGTTGCAGTCACTGAGGCCAGTCTAGGAAGCTGCATTTATGTTTCCTTACCCCAAGGACCCAGCTCTGCTGTGACCACAGTCTACAGCCTGGGACCTCGCTCAGGACCAGAGCCCAGCCGGCAGGCGTCTTCTGGCACCGCCCCCAGGGTCCGGAGTGTGTCACCATCCCCTAAATCTTAGTGTCTGCAATTTGTGAACAAGGAGATTTTAACAATGGCAGTTTCAGTTTAAAATTTCTGCCACATAGGCACCCAGGTCTACTGCCACAGGAAGGTACTGCAATTGTGGGACAGAGAAAGGAGCTGATACAGGGTGTGGAGAAACTGATGAACCGGAAAATGGCAAAAACAACACTAACAATTATGCATCTGCTTTTCTCAACACAGCAACAGAAATTACAGGTGGATTAGTGTTAAATGTCAAAGCTGGAAAAAAAACAATGTCAAAGCTGGAACTCGAACTCTTGGGGTGGGTAATGCCATTCTAAATAGTGAAATGAAAAGCAAACCACGGAAGGAAATACCAAGGCTTAACATCACAAAGTCTCAAAACTTTTATTTGTGAAAAATACCATAAATATTAAAAGGCACATTACAAATTAGAAAATACTCCAAATGACGTATTAAAATCTTAATGTATAAGAACTCATCAAATCCATAAGAAAGCATAATAATTGAGAAACTGATGACGACTGTGACTATTCAATTTACAAGAGCAGACACGCGAAGAGCCAGTACTTATATAGACTACGGAATCCTACCAGGAAGAAAAAACATGCACATGTAAATAGCAGTGATTACCATAGATCACCTATCACATTGGGAGAAATTTATATTTTTTTATATTCAAGATACAGGAAATGTGAATTTTTATGTATTTATATTTGATTAGGCAAATTAAGAAAAACGTAACTGAGGATGTTGGCAAGGTTAATGAAAAGCCTTAAAAATATTCTGGCACTTTGTTTCCTAAGTTCTACTTCTAATAAGTTGTTCTAAATAAATCATCAGAGTTACCTACAAACCTCTGGTACAACACAGATTGAAAACAGCGAGACAGTTCAATGACAAACATCTCCATCTTGGGACACATGCCTTGGCTGTTCCCTCTGCCGGAAACGCTCTCCCCCCAAATATGTGCATACCTTGCCTCCCGACTGCACCCAGTTCTCTGTTCAAACGTCACCTGCTCAGAGACCAAATATCGCAGTCCACCAACTTGAGGGGGCACCCGCCGCCTCCCAGGGCAACCACACTGTCACCTGACGTGCATGCCCTTTATGGTCGGTCAGTCGTGAGTGCCAGAAGGGGAGTCCATCAAAGTTGGGCGGGTCACTGTCCTTGCCAAAAACAGCACATGGCGGCCACTCCATAATTGCTGAACTGAGTCAACACTGTTAGTGCATTCTTTCAAAATGCTGAGACATGTCCAAGGTAAATAGTATTATACTGGATTTATAAGAAAACGGAGGGTCAGAGTGGTTAGCAGACAAAGGTGACATCACATGCTAGAATTTGCCAGAATTCAAAAATGGAACTAGTCATGTGCTTCCCAGACAAGGAAAGAAAGGGCATGTGAGTTTCTTTAAGGGGTTTTCATTATATGAATGAGGTTGGGGAAAAGAGAGGGCTGAGGGCTTGGAGGAGAGAGTCCCATGATGGGGAGAGTTTTAGGAGGATTAATCTTGTAGGAATATTAAGGATGAGTAAGAGTGGATAAAGAGTGGCATCAAAAGTCAATGGAACAGAACAGAGAGCCCAGACACAAACCCTGCCTATACGGTTAATGAATCTCTGACAAAGGGAGCAAGAATATACAATGGGGGCAAAGACAGTCTCTTCAATAAGAGACTGGTGTTGGGAAGGTTGGATTGATACATGCAAAACAACGAAACTAGACCGCTTTCTTACACCGCATGGAGGAATAAACTCAAAATGGATTAAAGACTTAAATGTAAGACTCAAAACCATAAAACTCCTAGAAGTAAATTCTCAAACATTCCCCTCAGTAGTAATATTTTTACTGATATATCTCCTCTGGCAAGGGTTACAACAGCAACAAAAATAAACAAATTTGACCACATCAAACTAAAAAGTTTTTTTCACAGCAAAGGAAACCATCAACAAAATGAAAAAAACCTACACAACAGGAGAAGATAATCACCCATGATATATCTGATAAGGGGTTAATATCCAAAATTTATAAAGAACTCGTACAACTTAACACCAAAAAATAAATAATCCAATTGAAAAATGGGCAGAGGACCTGGAATAGAGAGTTCTCCAAAGAGCACACACAGATGGCCAATAAACATGAAAAAATGCTCAACATCACTAATCATCAGAGAAATGCAAATAAAAACCACAATGAGATATCACCTCACCCCAGTCAGAATGGCTATCATCAACAAGACAAATAATAACAAGTGTTGGAGAGGCTGTGGAGAAAAGGGAACCCTTGTGCACTGTTAGTGGGATTGCAGATTGGTGCAGCCACTATGGAAAACAGTGTCGAGGTTCCTCAAAAAGATAAAAAATTGGTATACCTTATCACCCAGCAATTCCACTTCTGGGTATTTATCTGAAGAAATCCAAAACACTAATTGCAAAATATATCTGCACCCCTATGTTCATTGCGGTGTTATTTGGAATGGCCAGGACATGGAGGCCCGCTCAGCACTCATCGTCTGACGCCAAAGACCAGAAGCTGGCACCATGCTCCACTGTCCCACACGGCCCCTCAAGAACCCCATGGAAGTGACATGTTGTCACAAACCACAAGATTTCATTCTTTTTTAAGGCCGAGTAATGTTCCATTACATATATAATGTTGTTGGCTTCTTCCAACAAATGACATCTTGGAAATTCCATTCTTGATCCTGAGCCTTCTCAGCTAAGGAACATACATTTCTGGGTCATCAGCCTCTTTTCCACAATAATGAAGGCCTTAGAAACACATTTGAGTGTTGCAATGAACTGTACTTAGATACTGCCACTGGTGTGTTTGGAGGGAATTGTGTGATGATTATATGTTTTCAAGGGGTTGAGAAGTTAATTTTTTCATGGGAAACATGAAGGATCTGGCCATTTCTGTTGGGCGTGGACACCAGCCTGTAACACGTGTCGCCATATTGCCATTAGGGGCCCCACTGACTTTGGGTCACTTACAAGGGCCCCACTGCACAGTGGGGTCCAGGCCAAAGCCATGACGACCCAAACCACAGCAAGTCCTGTCAGCCCAGCTCATGTTCAGAACTGCCTATCAAGAGTCCTCCCCTCACTGGATGAACAAAAATGGCAGAACTGCTGGGAGATCCACGCCTGTCAGGGCCATGCCAGCTCCCTTGTTCGTGACTGCCTTGCCTGGGGGCTCTCCTTCCTCCCTCCTCGTTGCTGGAAACCATTCTTCCCTGTGGCATCAGGACAAGGTGGGAGGCTTCCGCCTTGCGTGTGCCTGAGGCACGTCCACTGGGCTCTGTGTGAACATGGGCTCCCATTGAAAGCTTGGCTGCTCTTCCGTCTAGACAGCAGTCTTTGTACGATCTGATACGGAAAAGGTGGCCGAGTCTCCCAATGTTGGATAACACACGGCAGGTTTGGGGCTTGTCGGCATCAGGGGGCTGGAGCAGGACACCGCGTCTCCCTCTCTGGGTCACGAGGGTCAGTGCTGGTTCTGTGCCCAGGCCATCCTGTCCTTCCATCCACGTCCTCCAAACTGCCACAGACCTGATGAACTAGAAATGCCTTTGCAGGTGTCCATGTATGCTGGTTTCTTATTACTTAAAGGCTGGAAGCCTAAATCACGTGCTCATAAAACAGGATTCACGCTGACATCTTGCATTTATTTGCCAAGTGTCTGTTTCTAGAGCCTTAACAGACTTGAATATCCATGTGCTCACCTGGTGGTCATCTCTAAAAGGATCATACAAATCATCATTTTTCAACATCTGGTTCCTTAGGTAACGAGAAGGATAACAACACAACAACAAAAACCCCTCAACCCTCTTTTGTAACAAGAACCAACATATGAAATTTTTATTTACAATAAACAAATAAATTCTTAGTTGAACAAAGCAATTTGTCATCGTCTCATGTGCTGATTGGAAAGAATCCCATTTATGAACATTGAATGTATTGTCAACGTTTTACCCCCAGGGCTGTTGTGAAAAGCAACACACCTTCAGTGAACGTTCCTGGAGAAGTCTCTGGTCCAGACTGGCCAGCGACACGGCAGGCTGATGCCATCACGGCAGTGGCTCCCCTTACGGAAGGTGGCCTCTAGCAGCATGAGCCCTGCTGCTCTGAGCGGGCTTCCCCGGGGCTCGTCAGAACGTCCTGCCTCCCGCTCCCTGAGCTGTGCGTGCGGACTGCGTGATACAAGTCACATCATCGCCAGCCTCTGACAGCTGAGGACATTCTTGCTCTGTTTCCAAGTTCTGCAGACTCCACTGCAGTAAAATGTAGATCCAGTGATTTCCAAGGAAGTGACAGCCCAGGCAAGCTCCCTTCCTGCAGGCTGGTAAGGCTGTTCTACAGAACGTGCCTTTTTTGGGCAAGTCATGTGGGGCCACCATTGGAAACGACGTGCCTTGGGGCCTCCCCCTTGGGATGAGCAAACATCTTCAAGCCTAAAAACTGCATCTCTCTCTCTTTTTTTTATCCTCTCCTGTTTTAAAGTTAAAACAATAATACAAGCTATTAGGGCATTATGCTAAGTGAAACAAGTCAGACACAGAGAGCCAAATACTGCATGATCTCACTTACTCGTACATGTGGGATCTAAAAAAAAACACCAAACTCATAGAAACAGAGTAGAGTGGTGGTTGCCAAGGGTGGGGGCAGTGGCATGGGAATGGTCGAAGGTGGGCAAAAGGTGCAAACTGTTAGTTATAAGGTAAATAAGTTCTGGGGATCTATGTACAGCGTGGTGACTGTAGTTAACAGCACGGTCTAGCATATTTGAGAGTCGTTGAGAGAGTAGACCTTAACAGTTGTCATCACAAGGAAAAAGAACGTGTTACTAGGTGAGGGGAGGGATGCTAACTAGACTTATTGGGGTGATCACCTCACAGTCTGCACAGGTGTGAGATCGAGATGGTGCACACCTAAAATGAATACAATCTTATATGTCAATTATCTCTCAATAAAACCAGGGGAAAAAGATTTTCGTTTTATGTGAAAAGGCAAAAACGTTGCAAAATTCCCAGTAAAACATGACCCGCCTACACCCACAAAAAAAAGTATAAATAGAAAATGTGAGAAAGCCTGTTGTTAACGAATTGAAAAGCTAGTGGAAATGCCACTGCAAGGTGCGGAGTTGTGGTAACAACCTCACGCCCGGCAGTGCAGCCGGCCGGTTCTGAGTTCCTTTGTGTTACAGAAAGGCCGTGGGCTCATCCGAGTTAACGGGCTTCTCGGGCCCCTGGCTTCCAGACCCTGCCTCTGAGTCTTCCTACTGATTTATGGGCAACTTCTCACCAAATGCTGAGCATAAGCACAACACATGGACGATGGTGTGGTTGTTACCCTTCTGTTGACAGATTTTTTTCATAAAAGAGTGTATAACAAACACGTAGCCTTCATTTGGGTTTTACATTATCTACTCATATTTTTTCCAATTACAGTCTTTTCCCAAATGTTGAAAGGGGAGTAGAGGAGAAGATTGAAAAAAAGAAATAGAAAGAGCAAAGGAAGATGGGCGGTACCATGTGGGGAGAGGAGAGCCGGGCGTGGGAGAGTGAGGATGGGGACAAAGAAGGAAAGAAGAGGGGACAGTGGAGAGGAGACATGAGGAGGATGGAGATTGCACAGCTATCCAACACCGAAAATGCCTCCTTCTCTCAGGGTTGGGGCTCCAGCGGTTGGCCCCACCCCCGAGTCAGGTGTCTTATTTGCAGCCTGTCAAGGATCCAACGGTGACAAAGGCACGATGGGGATTCTATCCCAAAGGAGGTGTCCTTGGGACCCCAGACTCAAGTGCTGCTGCAGCCAACTCGCCCAGAAAGGTTCAGCTGGAAGGCTGAGGGCAGGTACAGGAAGCTCTGCCTGGGGAGGCAGGAAAGCAGGCGGGTGATTAACCCTCTGTAGCTCACGTCCCCTGTTCTCTTCAGTGGGGGATGTTTCCCACTGGAAAGAAGATGGGAGCTGGGCAGAAGAAGGCAATGCACAAACCCAGCCATGCAGGCATTCCAGGGCACCTTTCTGTTTTTGTCGGAGGAAAAAAATTAGTCTTCCTCACTGAAGATTGAAAATGAATGGACACATTATTAAATGATAGATGAATAGTACAAACACATCCAAATAGCACTCTATTTTTCTTCAGGAAATGGGTCATATGTGTGATATTTATTTCAGCAGCTGCCTTTTCCTATATAGAAACTCGCTCTTGGCAGGAGATACCCCAATGCTGGCAGGAAAAGGCGAGTTTTGCTCTAGGCAAAAGGTTTTAAAGACTGAAATATCTCCTTAATAGACGATAACATCGGTACCCAGGGATACCCCACCAATCATTAGATAAATAAGCATTGCGAATTTTTGTTTTGAAATGAAAGCCTCTTTTTCCCAAATGGGTTATAATTAGTATATTATTAGGCATTCCTCGTTTATGATAAAAAATAGGGGTGTGGAGTTGAAACCATGCATCACAAAGTGCCCCACGCAATGGGGAGTGGTTAAAATAGTCCCTTCCCTTGGGGTACAGGGGACTCAGACCTGAAGTGCTGGCGACAACCTTAGTGAACGGCCCTGCATGTGTAAAACCCCACTCCCAGCCTTGGCTACAAAGCATCCACCGGAAACGATAATCAAAATAATTACTGAAGCAATAAGAAGGCATAATAAGAGAGGGAGAAAAAAAAAGCACTTTAAAGAAATTATTCAGAAAGTATCAGAAGCCAGGGCTCTGGAAATATTCCAGTCCTACTAATTGCATCTTAATATGTTAGAGTGTCGCATAATTGTTCCAGGTTGAAAGTCCCCTAATAGTTTAAATTCCATCACAGTGTGATATTTTTCTTTATTTAAATGAAGTCAATGCAGCAATTATCACAACATAAAAAGGACACTTAGTTGAATCTAAGGGAGAAGGGTGGCCACAGCACACGCTTTCAACAAGGTTCTACACAGACAGCAATCCCCCCCACATTTAGCCAAATAAAGCAACAACTTGCATATATTGTAAATCATTTTCCATAAATCGAGAGGAAAGCTTGTTTCTTTTACTTTCAAATCTGCTTGACAGAGTGCGACTTCATTCCTTCATCTTTGTGTGACTCTGTCATTTTTCACTGAAACCCTGTCACAGTGTCTTTGTCAAGGCTCCCGCCTGCCCGGCTGGGCAGAGCAGTGGAGACTGGGCTGCGAGGAAGGCCGACCAGGGGTGGGACATCAGGGCACGGGGTCCCAGCAAACCACCTGTGCCATCGCCCCTTTGTTCAGTCTCCCCAGCTCCAGACACGGAGCCTGCGGTCCTGGGCTCAGAAATCAGCCTCGAGGAGCAGAGTCACTCCGAATGGAAAGAAAACAGGCAGGCCAACGACCAGGTCCTCTGTGGCCCAGCAGGCCCTCCACGCTGGCAGCCCTGTGCCTGGCCATCCCAGGGTCCCGTGTCACTCTGGGAAAAGCTAAACACTTCCCATTGTGTTTAGAAATGCTATAGCAGAGACTGTTTATAAATGACTAAACACAAAAGCACTTAAGCTCTCAGCTTCTCTGACGAAAGGGAAAAATAGAAGCGGGGTGAGCCCCATCATGTCTGCCCCCAACCTTGGGCAGTTGCGGGCGGGTCGGGCTGAGCGCTATCGCTGTTGACTGGTTATAGGGATCACAGCTAGGAGACGCGGCCGCCCTGCGCCAACGGGCGATGCCCTCCCGGGAAGCCTCACACCCGCTGGGATGTAGGGCCTCTGTCTCCCAGTTCTCAGACGAGGGGAATGGGAGCTGGAAATCTAATGACCTTGCTGGGTCACCCTGTGACACAGCAGAGGAGTCCCGCTGTGTCACAGGGGTCCTTGTGTAGCTCAGGAGGGAACAGCCATTTCCTCTTACGAGACCCTACATCTCCCCACAGAGCCAGCACTGTCAGCCACAGCCTCAGTCCCTGCGTGTAGAGGGGGGTCAAGAGCAGGCTTTGACAGGGAAATAACGAGGCAAAATCATTAGTTCTCAAAACCGAGGCTGTTCACGAGCTCTCAGATTCTGTAATTTCGGCTTCTACAGCCTTGAATTAACATGTATCATAATTCCCTGAAACTTCACCCAAAAGCTTGAAATCTCTCACCCATCCCAATGTACACTCATCCACAACTTTATTTCATAATGGATGGAGTCCCTGGTACGACTCATATGCATTTTAATTTGAAGATACTTAATCTTGAGGAAGATTTTTAGCAGAAACGGTTATGTTACCTGAAACACTACGGCATCCATCGTTGAAAGACGTCCACAAAAATGACATAGTATGGTCATTCTGTTTTGGTTTGTTTACATCTTACATAGAAATGGTGAATGGAGCAGACTGCCCTGAAAATCCAGCTGTGACCTGGAGGCAGCTGGGCTCTGTCACACTCGGGGCCCTGGACAAGAGGGTTCTGTCACTGTGACCCTGTCCTGGAGTTTGTGTCCACCCAGGAACGGCCTGATGCCTGTGGATGCCGACAGGGACCAGCCCGGTGGCCCTGGGCACGTTGCATTAAGACTCGGGACTCGGAGTTTTCTGGGTTATTTTTCTGTCCCTTGCGTTCCCTCTCCCAGTTGGGGCCTGTCAGGTAGAAAAGCAGGAAACGTGCCCCTTTGCTCAGTGTGTTGTATCTGTGCTCCCTCCCTGTGGGCGCTGCGTCCTGCCACCTGGCTGGCAGCAGCCAAAGCCCCTGGCAAAGGACAGGGAAGACCAGAGGTCAGGACTCAAGGAAGGAGATGACACGGACGGCCTGGAGCCCTGTCTGTTTCCTGATGAGACGGAGGTCACAGGGTAAGTGGCTCCCACAAGGCGTGGGGTCTCATTGCTGCCGACGTGTCCTTGGGAAAACGGAGCTGACACTGTGGAAGGTGACTGAGTGGGCCACCACACGGGGAAAAGTGACCACTGTCTGAATTGGGGGTGGGGGTGGGTATCTCTCCTGCCATTATCTCCTGAGACCTGAGCTCCCAGGAGGCCAGGGCAAGCCAAGTGTCACAAGGAGAACTCAGGAGACAGTAACAAAGGAGGAGCAGGGCCTGGGAGAGGGAGAGAGGTGTGACAGGGCCGTACTTGCAAGACATTCATTTCTCGCACGGAATGCCACATTGGATCTTCCAAGATCATGTTAAAAGACAAGTAATGTTACAGAGAGTAAAGGTGAGTCCTCAGCCGCGTAAAATACTGCCTCCATCTAGAGCAAGCGTTATGGATTAAACCTGCACTTGGGGACACTTGTTGGAGAGTGAGCAGGACAGCACACATTTGGGAATTCTAAGAGCTGACAGGGCTTTTGTCCTGGCCCATAACTTAGCCCAAACTTTCACCTTGCTCATGTACCCCTGTTTAAGTGTGATCTGAAAAAACCCTGATGCACTATTTTGTTTGTTTGAAGCAGGCTACCCACCCCCTTTTCCCAGGAGGGCCGCAGAGCCTGGAGGGGGCGCTGTGGACGCTGCCTCCACCCGGCTTCCCCCACCCTGCTGGCGTTTCCTTCTCTGGCCCTGTCAGCCCCCAGATAACCCTTGGTGGTCCCTTTCAGTGGCAGTGCCATATAATTCTGGCAAATTAATGTTGTTCGGGAGAAGTTTTCACAGACTCCTCATCCATTATTGAATAATTTTTCACAATAAGAGCACTTCCTAAGTCAAACAAAGCTCAGGGAACCGCTGTGCTGAGTGCATCACGGTTTATTTTTCTGGTGAACAAAATAAACTATTACTTTGACTAATAACTGCAGTGGAATGTGGGTCAGGAGTGCCGTGCCAAAGGAAACGGATCCCACTGTCCTCTCCAGACACGCGCTGGGTCACACACAGGCTTTCAGGCCTGGCCTGTGTCATAAGTGAAAAGCTTCTAAATACCCAACGTGGGAGAAAACCATTTTGATCTCTTTCGGTCTAGAAAACAAACAACGGCAAAGATCGGTTATTAAAATACTTCATTCTTAAAAGAAAATGGTTGGCATTTTATGCTTAACCATTTGATAGCATCTAATAGTTTAAACTGGTGGAAAAAGATGCCTACAGATATGACGGCATATCAGCCAACAGTGCTTTGAAATGGGAAGGCGGCCTGAAAGATGGAGCTTGGTCTACGGGACGCATTTCTGATGGAGAAGAAGGAAACTTAATGAGCCCCTTGTTGAATGAAGGCTCTCTGTCTTCCTGGCTGAAAATATTCGGGCAGCATGTACCCTTCCCCGGAAAAGCTACACTTGCCATCTTTTCTACATGTTTCACTTTAGTTTCTAGAAGGATCCCTCGTGGGTTACCAGAAATGGGTTGTAATGTAAGGAGTCTTTGAGGTATGTCCTGGTTTTAGAGTTAGGCTTCGCACTTTGAAACGGGGTTCTGTATGATGCATTCTTCTGCTGAGGATGATACGGGTTTTCTCTCCTTCTTCTTCTTGCTTTACTCACAAACACCACATTTTGAAAGTTCATGGGGCATTTATTAATAAACCCCTTTTTGTATTTTAAAATGTATACAAATTGTTACATTTTTCTTCCAAAGTATCTTCTAATAAACGTTTTATTAATTAGAAAAAATCAAGCTGCTAACACATTTAACATGGCTCGTAATCATTTTATAATTATTCAGCATTATGCTTTTTAGTTTGTGTTTCTAAGTGTGTATTTATGGACTCTTTATGACAAGTTCTTGTAGCCACATTGACTTTTTTACTACGAAAATAGATTTTAAGCAAAATCCAAAAATAACTTTTGATGCTACGTATGAATGGACAGGGGCTTAAGTACCCTTTTTTCTTTGGAATTATAGATTTTAACAGTTTATATTCAAATTTGCAATAACATTCAGCATTGGTTTTGTAAAAACACATTTCCAAGGTAAAAAAACAAAACAAAACAAAAAGACAGCCCTCAGCCATCTGGGACCCTGCTTTAAATTGCGGACAACATTCGCACGTGTACAAGTGATTTACAACGTGACCTGCGATTATTCGCATGAGGTCTGTGAGCTCTCAGGGCAGGTGGGACGAATGGCACGTTCTCCAAGTCACCTCTTGTCCGCAGGAAGTTCCTAGAGGGGACAGAGGCTCTGCTGCACTTGGTGGGAAACACACATCGCTCACTTGTCCGCATCCCTCCCGACCTTTCTTTTCCTATTTTTCACATTTTTTCTCTTTGAGAATTAACAAACCAGGTGTTGATTATGTTGTTATA